>NC_083477.1:5659087-5669087 GCF_030014155.1 Tachysurus vachellii | reverse complement strand
ATTTATAATCACACCCTCCAGTGTCACCCATATGAGGATGAGGTTCCCCTTTGAGTCTGGTTCCTCTCAAGGTTTCTTCCTTTACCAATTTAAGGGAGTTTTTCCTTGTCACTGCTGCCTGAGTCACCTCAGACTTGCTCATTGGGGATAAATACATACACATTGTGAACTATATATACTGTATCTAATAATAATCTTGAATTTTTTTATTACATTAATTCTTTATATTATTCCTTATGTTTACCTTCTGTTCTATGTTTACGTTCTGTAAAGCTGCTTTGAGACAATGTCTGTTGTAAAAAGCGCAATACAAATAAACTTGAATTGATTTAAATTTTTTTTGCATGAAATGTACAGAATTCTGTATGACAGCAGAATAAAATCTACAGATGAAACTACTACGCTTTGATAAAGTAGATGCTAGAGGAATCGAGTGCTAGGCTGTGAAAAGGGGTCGGTGATACGCTAATATTATTACAGGATGGACATCCAAAAGAATTACATGGACCAGATATATTTAGGTAAAATACTCTTGAAACAGTCAGTTCAACATATAATGTAATCTCTCTCTCTCTCACACACACACACACATACACACACACACACACGATGACACCCTCCCATCAGGACATGTCTTACATAATAGTATTATGAGATGTTAAGCTGAGAGTGAAGTTGCCATGGCCACACAGTTTGCGTTTTTTTCTTGCTGTTTCTTTTGTCTAAAAAAGTAAGAAACTCAGACCTACAGGAAACAAGATCAGGACACAAAAGCAGAAAAATGATCAGAACAAAAGTCAAGTCATGTCACAGTAACGCACAAGTCGTATCATGTTTATTAGGTTACTATTTTTCTATTAAATATAGAAACAAAAGATAGAAAAAAATAGAAATATTTGTGTGGAAAAAATGTAAGTTTTTTGTGTTTTTTCTTTCTTTCTTTGGAACGTTTCTATTAATATTTTGGGGGGAAAAAAACAGAAAAACCATCACTGTAGAGTGAGACATGACAAAGACATTCAGTGATGAACATGGACACAAATAAACAGGAGAAAATTAAATTTTTTGGGCCTCTGGGGAAAAAGACATAAGTCTTACTCTCTTTAAGTATACACACACATTTGTATTTTTTTTTAACATATATCACTCAGATTTTTTGAAACCTACTTTATCAGGATTGTCTTGCTGCTCCTGACATGAGACAGGATGTTGGTTTGTTGCTGAAACGCAGAACAGATCCTCAGATTCACTTCGATTGTGTAGAGAAAGTGTGACCTGTGATGCTCTCAGACACAGAGTGAACTCTCTATGTGTTCATTTAGTTCACGGCCGGACGAGGACGTCGCCTTATAATTCATGAAAACCGATATCGTATTATTTTAGAGACAAACAACAACTTCATTATAAACAAATGAATCTTACAAGCCTACGTGGGCAGCTTGTGTGAGTTGTGAGTTAGCACATGTCTCTCAAGAGTAATGATTCATGGCTGATCTCATACACAAAACTTACAGTAGAAATAGAAGTTAAGCTGCCACGTTTTGTCCCAATTCCGGGCAAAGAGGAGAAGAAATGTCGTGCCTTTAGTTTTACTTAAGAATAAATACATTTCCATAAGATTTATTAGGTTATTTTGTAAAGGTCAGCTTTGACGTTTTTTTGTTTTTCCTACGAGGACCTGCTGGAAAGCTTTACCTGTATCTCTATCTGTAAATATTGCACGTAAAAGTGTTTTATTTATATGTACACTCTAAAAAATAAGGGTCACAAAAAACCTTTAGTTATAACGATGTCACAGAAGAACCACGTTTGGTCCTTCTAAGGAACATTCCGATCCATGTTATTATTTTTTTCCCCCTTTTATTTCTATTTGCAATAAAATGCAATACAGTACACTATAGTTCATGTGACTTTATACAATGTGTATTATGTCTCTAATGGTTTTATATCATATGCAATCTAAACATTCAATGAGCAATATATTCATCTCGATGTACAGAATACAGAAATGGGGGACTCGAGTCATATGACTTGACTCGAGTCAGACTTAAGTCGCAAATTTGAGACTTGAAACTTGCTTGACAAATTTTACAAAAGACTCGACTTTGACTTGACATTTGACTCGACTTTGACTTGACATTCGTGGCCTAATGGATAGAGAGTTTGACTCCTAACCCTAAGGTTGTGGGTTCGAGTCTCGGGCCAGCAATACCATGACTGAGGTGCCCTTGAGCAAGGCACCGAACCCCCTCAACTGCCCCCCGGGCCCCACAGCATAAATGGCTGCCCACTGCTCCAGGTGTGTGTTCATGGTGTGTGTGTTCACTGCTGTGTGTGTGCACTTTGGATGGGTTAAATGCAGAGAACGAATTCTGAGTATGGGTCATCATGCTTAGCTGTATGTCACATCATTCATGACTTGAGACTTGACTCGGACTTGAGTTAAATGAGTCAGAGATGGGGGACTCGACTTGACTCGAGTCAGACTTAAGTCGCAAATTTGAGACTTGAGACTTGCTTGACAAATATTAAAAAAGACTCGACTTGACTTTGAATTGACATTCATGACTTGAGACTTACTTGTGACTTGCACATGTGTGACTTACTCCCACCTCTGACAGAATGTACGGTTTTAAACCTGCCTTGAGCTTGTCCTTCGGCTGCTCAATGTTCAGGGTCACCACAGACATTTTATATTTATGGCATTTGGCAGATGGCTTTATCCAGAGCAACTTACATATTTTTCAAGAAATATAAAGTCAAGAAGCTTTATATATATCTGACGCAGTACACAGTGAAAGGAGACAACGTGTTCTCCAGGACCATGGTGCTACAAAAAAAAAAACAACAGAAAGCTACATAAATAAACACAGAGCTAAGGACTAAAGTCCTAGCCACATCCAGTGCAACATGTGCAACCTGGTGCAAACAAAACGAGACAAAAACAGTGTAAACAAACAATATTCAATTCAATTCAATTTAAATTTATTTGCATAGCGCTTTTAACAATGGACATTGTCTCAAAGCAGAGAGTTAACAGAACATAAGAAATATAATAGAAAAAGTTTACTATTATATAAAGATTAACATAATAGAAAAAAATCTAGATTAACATTAGACTTATATTTAAATGTGTTTGTATTTACTGTATCCCTAACGAACAAGCCTGCAGTGACTGAGGCGACTGTGGTGAGGAAAAACTCCCTTAGATGGAAGAGGAAGAAACCTTGAGAGGAACCAGACTCAAAAGTGAACCTCATCCTCATTTGAATGACACTTGAGGGTGGGATTATTAATATACAGTCCGACAGTTGTGCTTTGACGAGAAGGTTGTTGTCCTCAAAGACCACATGGAGTTGGCATCTCCACTTAGAATGTCCCAATACTTCATGAAGATACAAAACACTACAAGACAAAATACACAAAATAGTGCTGACCAGTGTGTATTCTGTATATTATAGAGTACATTGTGCAAAACAAGAAAAATTGTAATCAAGTTGTACTTATGTAACAGCAGCAGTTTTATGAGGTATTGAAATGTGTTATGAAAAAACAGCAATTGAGTGAGCGACTGATCACTCAGTCCAGTGTAGTTGACACAGTTGGGTGTGAGTGTGTGTGTGAGTGTGTGTGTGTGTGTTCGGTATAGCTCAGTTCTGTTTGTTAAGGAGTTTGATTGCTTGAGGGAAGAAGGGTTTGAGCAATTGAGTGTTAAGGGCCTTGCAGAAGGGTAGAAGTTGGTAGTTTGGTGTATCTGGGATTTGAAATCACAGCCTTGTGATTGTTAGTCCAACACCTTAACCACTAAGCTCCCACATCCCAAACCAGAGAGCATATACATTTACATTATTAAGCAGTTGCCCTAATCCAAAGCGGTGTTTCTCATTTATACAACTATGAGGGTTAAGAACCTTGCT
The DNA here is from genome assembly GCF_030014155.1 of Tachysurus vachellii. NCBI lineage: Eukaryota > Metazoa > Chordata > Actinopteri > Siluriformes > Bagridae > Tachysurus > Tachysurus vachellii. The sequence continues at coordinate 5,665,170 of NC_083477.1, read as the reverse complement.
CAAGAACCCAACAGTGGCAGAGCTATGATTGGAACTCAGAACCATCCAGTCAGCAGTCCAACATATTAACCACTGAGCTAGCACTCTCAGTGAAACAGCGTGCATTTTGGCGCCGGAAATCCTTCCTGATGCAACCCTCCTATTTTATCCAGGCTTGGGACCAACACTGAGATTTAGCCCCTCAGTGACTGGGTCAGTTCCCTGCCTGGGAATCGAACCCCAGCTTCAGTAGTGACAGTGTAGGATCCTGTCGCTGGACCACCTTGGAGTTTTAAACCTGCCATGTAACTGCAATGTGAGTTTATTTTGCACTTGTTGTGTCTCTGTTTAATCTTTCCTTTCGCTCTTGTGTTGTAGTTGTTGTGACACCAATTTTCCTCTTGGGGATTAATAAAGTAGTTTACGTTCTTCTCTGCATTTCTGCCATAAGAATCCTTCCTAGGAACATAATGATGAAACGTACAGAAGTAAACCATTTAACACCAATAAAACTAGTTTAAAATCCAAACTGCTTCTTCTCTACCAACGCACTAAAGAACCGTTTCCGACACATTCATCTGTAGACGTCACGCTGTGAATGTAAAGCGATCAGAGAGAATTTTGTGTTGGAGAAGCTTGTGTTTAAAAAGTGAGTGCGAGTGAGCTGAACACGACAGATGTGTGCTCTGTGTAAATAAAGTTCACTTCATTGGAAACATACCAACAATAATAGCATCTGCTTAAGATTGTCTTCTCTTTGTTTTTTTTTTATGTTTATGATGTGATGTTCCTCAAGAAACCTTTCGAGTTTATTCAAGCTTTAAGGTTATTTATTTCTCATGTACATTAGATTAGATTAGATTTAACTTTATTATCATTACACATGTACAAGGCTACGAAATGCAGTTTGGCTTCTAACCAGAAGTGCAATAAGCAGCAAGTGCAAGATGTACAGTATTTACAGTATGATTACAGTATAAACAGGATGAATATGCCATGTTCACTGCTATGTGCTATGCTATGTGATACTGTATATAGGTGTGGATATACAAGATATACAGGTTGGGTGCTATAGACATGAAATATACACGGTGTTATATATATCATATTGTCAGTTGGGGGGCACGGTGGCTTAGTGGTTAGCACGTTCGCCTCACACCTCCAGGGTTGGGGGTTCGATTCCCGCCTCCGCCTTGTGTGTGTGGAGTTTGCATGTTCTCCCTGTGCCTCGGGGGTTTCCTCCGGGTACTCCGGTTTCCTCCCCCGGTCCAAAGACATGCATGGTAGGTTGATTGGCATCTCTGGAAAATTGTCCGTAGTGTGTGATTGCGTGAGTGAATGAGAGTGTGTGTGTGTGTGCCCTGCGATGTGTTGGCACTCCGTCCAGGGTGTATCCTGCCTTGATGCCCGATGACGCCTGAGATAGGCACAGGCTCCCCGTGACCCGAGGTAGTTCGGATAAGCGGTAGAAGATGAATGAATGAATATTGACAGTTCAGTAAGATGAGAGCTCTAGAGAAAAAGATACTCCTTAGTCTACTGGTTTTTGTCTGGAGGCTCCTGAAGCACCTACCGGAGGGAATCTATAGGCAGGGTGAGAGAAGTCTTTAAGAATGCTGTGAGATCGACGTAGACAGATGCTACTCGACCCTCCAGACTGACCGCTTGTGACTGTATCACCTGATAAGAATGTCAATAACAGATCTGAACTGATTTCTAATTTTATGTCAATTGTCACATATTTAGACAGCAACTTCCTGCTGGGGAACGCACAGGGCTGTCGTGGTTATCCTATCGTTTACTGTTCCGACGGCTTCTGTGAACTGACCGGCTTTGCACGGACCGAGGTCATGAAGAAGACGTGTACGTGCCGCTTTCTTCGCGGAGAAGAAACGAGCGAGAGAGTGACTCAACAAGTGCAGAAGACTCTGGAAGGACAGAGAGAATACCAGGCTGAAGTCCGCTACTACAGAAAGAACGGTACAGGAAGAGACAATGAACCTAAACCGATGATTGTGTTATATTTGGACAGGGAAAATTTACAGTATGAATAATTCACCAGAGTAAAATAACTTTAGTGTCTTAAAGAATTTAACTCGAATTTTTCTTCTCGACATCTACTGTGTAACCCTGATGATGATCTTAGATATGCTTGGATTTTCTATCACAAAACCTCCTATCACTTATTTCATAGTTTTAATAAAAACGTTGTGTTCCAATCTATCAATTTATCCAGTATAGCATTCTGAGAGCCTTAAACCACGTCATTGAAATATTTTTTTTAATCGTGTCGGTTGTTTACTATAAGACCTAAGTTCAAATACAAATTAAATAAAATAAAAAAAATAAATAAATAGAAAAAACACAGTTGTAATATTAAACACTATGTTCCCTAGGAGATGAATATATAAATATGTAAATTTACTTTGTGAGCTTTTTTTTTTTTTTAAATTAATTTATAAGATTAAATATTTCTACCCACAGGCTGGTCAAAGTGTAGACACTATCACTGGATTCGTTTAACCATATTTCTAAAATATTTATATAATCTGCATCGGTTGCCTATTAAATATGTAGCTAAAAAAATTTATTGCATCATAAAACATAACAACCAATCATCAATGTAGGGGTGTAAATTGTAAAAAAAAAAAAAAAAAAAAACCAAAAAAAAAAAGAAACTAAAGAAAATATGAGGTTAGGGTTATGATATTAGGGCAGATCTATTCCTTAACAATTTCACTGGATTTCATGCAATTATTCAATTATTTATTACATTTAGAACTAGAATGCATTTGAATATTAATTATGTATAAACTAGCATGAATTTTATAAGATTTTATTTAGATATTCACCTGTGGATAAAAGTGTGAGAGTTTAAACTTTTGAAATGAAATGAAATAATCCAGGTCCTCAAAAAAAAAAGAAAAAAAACGTATAATTTTAAAACTTAAATCTAAAAATGAACGCAGCAAGTGGATTTTATTTATCTATTTTTTAACTTAAGATTTTTCACACTTGTAGGTGAAGAACCAATGTTTTATTTATGTACTTTTTAGTGGGGAAAATTGAATTTCTGTACAGTGTAAATATCCACAAAAACAAAAACGTTGTGAGCCGTGAACGTGATTGTTGATATACTGAAGGTGTCTTCGTGATTCACGTGTCACGTGAAAGCAGATGTGAACATGAACGTGTCAAGAAATAAGCCTTAACATAAATAAGGAAAAGTTGTTTATATTTTTGTTAGCATATGAGGCAAAATATGATAATACTTGTTTTTTTGTTTTTTTTTATTTATACGTATGAATGTATGCAAGCGTCTTGAAAAAATAGTTTTTTTTTAAAATAAAATAAGATTTATGTCATGAATCTTCTTGTTGGACTTCAGGAACTCCGTTCTGGTGCCTGCTGGACATCGTGCCGATAAAGAATGAGAAAGGAGAAGTGGTGCTGTTCCTGTTCTCCTTCAAAGACATAACCGACTCGTACGGAAAGACGCACCACAGCTCCAAGATACAGGGTACGATCGAAACCATCATCGAAAATAAATTTCTCGAGTTTCTTATTTAATATCTACATAATTGTATTCTTATTGGTTTGGATTGCTGGTATATCAGAAGATGGCAGTCAGAACAGGAAGTCCAGCCGCTCTCATCTCAGTGGCGCGCGTGAGAGGGGGCGGAGTGTCCTGTACCACCTGACCAGTAACTTCACCAACAGAAACAAAGCGAAACTGGCAAATGTGAGTTACTATGACGACGGGCTTATTAATAGATCCTTCTGTCTTTTAGTTACCTTACTTTCTAATTGTGCGTCGCTCTGCTGGCTGGAAACAGAGATCTGTGTCGCCTGTCTCACGGGTCACGTCACATTTTTAATTGGCATGATGATTCATTTTGCTTTTCGATGAGATTCATACTCTGTTCTAGTTAATTTCTATTGATAATTGGGAAAACTTTTATATGCTGAATCTAGCATGTGCCAAGAATGCGATATTTTATATTTTGTCCCAACACGTTTTATTAAATCCTGAAACAAACATGATGATCTAAAGGTTTTCAAAGGTTCACATCCGATTCCCGACACCTTCTAAAGACTGTCAAGCATCTGTGTACATACTGTAGTAGCTAGCGTAGAGACTTTTAATATGGAATATCTACTCTACTAATAAACGTGTACAGAGAGTGCTTTTGAACAATGAACACATCGATGTTGGAGCTCTAGGCCATGAATTCAGTCTAAAACTCTATTGGAGATTTAATACAGCGAGAAAAAAATACAACATGAAGATGACAAAGAAGAGGAAGGTCTTTAGATGTCACTTGGCCGTTCCTTCCACCACCAGGGTACCAAAAGAAGAGAGAGAAGAGTTCACATCTTATGAGCTTCACTTCTGTCCTCTCCTCTTTTCTTCTGCCGACTGAACAAGTTTGATCTAAAACGAGTCGGGGGTCTGTTGGCTTTCGGTTGAAGATAAACACCTTTACATTTGAGATGTTTATGCACAAACACTTAGAGAGCAGAAATGGGTTCGATATCAATATTTACTTTGACGATAGAAACGTTTGTGTATATTTTGCTCCTCGTACACTAGATAAAAACAGAAATACTTATGGAAAAACTATAAATTCTTAAAGCCCAGAGTGTCTACTTCCATATGAGCTTCATGTTAAGACATTCAGTGCTGAACATGAAGGAAATGACATTTTTGTTCCAGTATTTTAATGTGGAATTAAAGTGCACGGTTATGGACAGCAGCACCAGATGGAAAGTGCGTTATTATAAGTGTGGAAAAGGACGCTTGAGGAATACCTTGGTTTTCACACACTATGGGGCAGTGGTGGCTCAACTGGTTAAGGCTCTGGGTTGTTGATTGGAAGATCGGCGTTCAAGGCCCAGCACAGCCAAGCTGCCATTGCTGGGCCCTTGAGCAAGGTCCTCAGCCCTCCCTGCTTCAGGGGCGCTGTATCATAGCTGCCCCCTGCACTCTGACCCCAACCTCCTCAGTTGGGGTATGTGAAGAAAAGAATTCCACTGTGCTGTAATGTATATGTGGTGAAAATAAAGAATTACTCAGTACTCAGAAAGAGTTACTCAGAAAATTCCACCATCTCTTATAACAGATCCAAAACCGAACCCATATTTCCCTGCAATGTAAAAAAGATCATGTCCACTGACAGCAATGTCATCACACTTCCATATAAACAGGCTACTTCCAACCTGGTAGATGCAACTGACCGGATTAACCCCATGTAATTGCAATGCTCAGCCCTGAAAAGACAGTACTTTTGTACTTATATGTACTGATGTGTCCTTATTTCTTCTTCTGAAATCTGAAAGTGAAGTGTAATCGCACGCCTTCTGTTTTTAAAGGGAGTGAGAAAAGCTGATGTGATTAGAAGTGATGCAAAAAAATAAATAATGAAAACACCTTGTGATGATGTGCTAAATCGAACCTGCTTCATGTGACGCTTGTGCATATGGTGTAGGAAATGCTCTGAATATATAATGATGCCTTAGACCCCTAAAAAAAATACAAATCTAGAACAAAAATGTTTATTTTTTTTCTGTGCGATCAGAATGTTTTCCCGAAGCCAACTCTTCCTGAATACAAGGTAGCGTCGGTCCAGAAATCCCGCTTCATCCTGCTCCATTACAGCGTCTGCAAAGCATTGTGGGACTGGTTAATCCTCCTAGCGACGTTCTACGTGGCCGTCACCGTCCCGTACAACGTGTGCTTCTCCGCCCCTGACGACAGTAACCACGACGACCCGGAGTGTGACTCCTCCTACCGAAGCACTATTGTCAGCGACATAGCGGTGGAGATGCTCTTCATCCTCGGTGAGTGGTGTGTGTGTGTGTGTGTGTGTGTTTGGAAAGTGGGGGAGGTGCGGGTGGTGGAGGGGGTCACCTGACATGTATTACCATGGTAACACCCCACGGATATGTCTTAACCGGAGCCACAGTTAGCAATTAGTGTCCACCCAAAACTTCTCCTCGGGTTTTACACACACACGGGTTTTCTTTTCCACTTGGAATCGCTTTCTGCTTATTACAAGTGCGGTGCTGGGGCTACGTTGTGCTTAAGGTGTAAATGAGGTGAA
>NC_083477.1:5611587-5656587 GCF_030014155.1 Tachysurus vachellii | reverse complement strand
TGAATTTCTATAAATACTCTACTTCATCCACATTACATTTTTCTACAACAATAAAAAAAAACCTATTATTGTTATTATTATGACTATTTAAACAACAACAGCCACCTCAGTAACTGGCAAACAGGTATGTGGTTCTGTTCGTTGTTGCACTGTGGGACGAGGAACTAAAGAAAAACATTTCATTACATTATATCACACGTGTGTAACTTGAATTTGACAAAGAAATTTGAAACTTGAACCTGGAACCAACGTTGGTATGATTTATAGACACAGATAGATGTCTAGATAGATTTGTAGGTCTTTCTTCAGTACACTTCAAGGCTAGTGTTGAAATGAATAACAATAATAATAATCACATATAATCACACTTCACTTAACCCCGGGTTAACTTCAGTCTAGAGAAACCTTTCGCATGTATAATTTAGAAGCGGGGTTAACACTGCTATTTAGCCGAGGTTATAAAACACTCCTCTGAAGCATTTAAGCAGTTTAACCCTTTATTGCAGTGTGCAATGTGTACAATGCGAAACCGACCAATCAGAAAACAGCGCGTGCAACATATCACACGGTAAAACACTGAAAATCAGGGAAATACATGCCATAGCGTGGTGGGGGGGGATTTTTGCTAGAAGTTGGGTATCCATAAAAGCATGGTCACCTAAGAGATCAACTCACTCACTCACTCATTTTCTACCGCTTATCCGAACTACCTCGGGTCACGGGGAGCCTGTGCCTATCTCAGGTGTCATCAGGCATCAAGGCAGGATACACCCTGGACGGAGTGCCAACCCATCGCAGGGCACACACACACACACTCATTCACTCACGCAATCACACACTACGGACAATTTTCCAGAGATGCCAATCAACCTACCATGCATGTCTTTGGACCGGGGGAGGAAACCGGAGTACCCGGAGGAAACCCTAAAGGCACGGGGAGAACATGCAAACTCCACACACACAAGGCGGAGGCGGGAATCGAACCCCCAACCCTGGAGGTGTGAGGCAAACGACTAAGCCACCGTGCCCCCCCAGAGATCAACTTAAAAAGATAAAAATAAATAACAAAATGTTGTGAAAGATAACAGTGCATTCTCAGACACTTTCCCTCTGATACGAAAGCACGAGACAAGCTGTTATTTAAACCGCTCGCGTGCTGTATTTATCCATAAACTTCAAAACAGAGCTTCCTATAATGTACATAGCACCTGTCTCATGATTTATTCTGACTAAATAATGTGTCAGTGTTAGATAAAACTCATAAAAGTAAACTGTTCTCATGTAAAACATAGCGGTTATGTAACAAGGCTTTTGAGTGGGAAGTGATGTCCTTATGACCTTTGACCTTGTTGTATTCTCCTCCTCAGGCTCTCACTGAAAAATTAATCATTTGTTATATTTGTTTTTTTACTGTGAGCATGCGACATGTTATTTCACTATTGCAAATCCGTACAATTCTGTAAACCAACCAACCTGTATGAAAAATGACACTTGCTAAAGGTGCTAGCTAGCATGGTTATATGAGTCAGGTTGGTTATATGTGTATGTGACGCACTGAGCACTGAGGAATCGTCTGTATCGATGGTGTGTTGCAGACTTCTTTAGTTCACCTGCTGAAGACGGTGCGTCTGTTACGTCTGCTGCGTCTGCTGCAGAAGGTGGACCGTTACTCGCAGTACAGCGCCGTGGTGCTCACGCTCCTCATGTCCGTCTTCGCTCTGCTCGCGCACTGGCTCGCGTGCGTCTGGTACGTCATCGGACGCAAAGAGCTCGCAAGCAACGACCCGGTCACCTGGGACATCGGTAAGAGCCAAGAGTGTGTGTGTGTGTGTGTGTGTGTGTGTGTGTGTGTGTGTGTGTGTGTGTGCGTGTGTGTGTTACAAATAAGGGTTTTACAAATGAAAAAAGCAACAATAAAACCAATATAAACACAATAACAGAAAGAATAACAGAAAATTCGCAAACAAAAACACAACATTAAAACCAACACCATTTACCCAAAAGCAAATATACTTTATATAAATAAATAATAAATAATATAAATATTATATATATACATAAATCTTCTGTTTTGTGTTACTATGCTTTGTAATGTTTTGATTTTGTTAATGGGTTTTTAGTTTTCTGTGTTTTTCATTTTGTTGTCATGTTTTTGTTTCTGTTGTCATAACTTTAGTTTTGCTGTTGTGTTTTTGTTGCGGTCGAATTTTTTTGGTCATGTTTTTGCTGTTGTGTTTTTGCTGTTGTGCTTTTGCTGTTGTGTTTTTGCTGTTGTGTTATTGTTTTTAATCGTTGGTCGTGTTTTTGGTTTTGCTGTTGTGTGTATGATCTCGATTTGTGTAGTTTTTTATTTTCTTAACTGTCTTTTCAGCACTTGCTGTCAGGTTTTAGATTTTGTGTTGTTGTGTATTTGGTACGTGTGTTGGACCTACAGGGCACCGTGACTAAATGAGTACAGTAGTAGACAGAAATACAGTAGATATATAAATAATAAGAATTCAAAATTTTAAAAAGTTGTAAATTAAAAAGAAATTGCAAATACAAAATGTAATTGCATATATATCTTATATTTATAAAGTACAAATGACTTTAGTATCTTTGCTGTTGGAACTAATTTAATGCCGTATTAAATCACATTCAATTAGACAACAAATAATCTCAAGGGCCACTGATGTATTTGTTACTTTATCCACTGTATAACACGATAAGTCTGGACAAGACATTGGTCTCTGCTTAGCTTTGAGACTTTTCCAGCATGCCATCTGTTCTGTCACTATCACTGATCACACCAACATTACATTTGTCCATGTCTCAACGTTTGGCCTAAGCTTCTGTCTGTGAGACTAGAAAAACTGTACAGAAATAATCATTTCCATGTTACAAGATGGAGGGTGAGACAGATGAAAGTGCAGGTGTGTGTGTGTGTGTGTGTGTGTGTGAGAGAGAGAGAGAGAGAGAGAGAGAGAGAGAGAGAGACTGACTTTTAAAATGGGTGGCTATGAGTGTGTGGGGTAAGAGTCTATTAAAAAGGGTGACTGTAAATATGGGGCGGGCTCTTAATATGGGGCAGGTGTGTGTGTGTGTGTGTGTGTGTGTGTGTGTGTGTGTGTGAGAGAGAGAGAGAGAGAGAGAGAGAGAGGCAGGGGGATTCATAAAAGAGAGGTAGATAGATAGGGAGACTTAAAGTGGGTGACTATGAATGTGTGTGTGGGGGTTTACTAAAAATGGTGAATGTAAGTGTTTGTGTGTGTGTCCATATGAGAGAGAGAGAGAGAGAGAGAGAGAGAGAGAGAGAGAGATCTCTTAAAAATAATGACAGTGTGTGTGTGTGGGTATGTGTGTGTGTGTGAGAGAGAGAGAGAGAGAATCTCTTAAAAATAATGACAGTGTGTGCGTGTGTGTGTGGGTATGTGTGTGTGTGTGTGTGTGTGTGTGAGAGAGAGAGAGATCTGGGAGGTGGAGTCCGGTGTGCTCCTGTCTGTAGGCTGAGCTGTTGGAGCTGGAGTTTGTGCTTTGCGGTGACATTTAGATATTTTGGGTAAAAAGACTGGAGAACAAACTGTAACTGAAAACTGAGTTAAATATCAGTGTCACATTGTAGCCTATTTAATACAGGACACGGCTGTATTGGTGTAACTATATAAATAAGGGTTTTATGCAGTTCATGAAGAATCATGTCAAGCTTTTATCCAATTATCTCTCTCTCTCTCTCTCTCTCTCTCTCTCTCTCTCTATGTGCCATGCCGCTGATTAAAGAAAGACATGCTTATAAAACTTGGAACAAGTCTGTACTTAATGGAGCACAAGATGGAGTAAAGTCATTTATATTAATGCAAATATCTATGCATAAGTTTTTTTTTACTCTTTTCTGTGGTCTGACTCATCCCCAGGCTGGCTGCAGGAGCTGGGGAAGCGCTTGGAGACTCCTTACACAAACGGCACAGTTGGCGGGCCTTCCATGCGCAGCGCCTACATCGCCTCGCTCTACTTCACCCTTAGCAGTCTGACCAGCGTGGGTTTCGGCAACGTCTGTGCCAACACCGACGCCGAGAAAATCTTCTCCATCTGCACCATGCTCATCGGAGGTGTGTACAGGACCTGAAACGGTTTGCTTAGAATCCTTAAAACCAAACAGCTGTTAGAAAACAATCAGTCATTTTTAAATCAGACGTCTGTCTGTGATGTGATGTGATGTTAAATACAATAGCGTCTCGATACACACCTCTGTGTGATCGACATGCCATCTTGTATTAGCTGTGTGTTTTCTCACTTGGCTTCTCACAGCTCTGATGCACGCCGTGGTGTTTGGCAACGTGACAGCCATCATTCAGCGCATGTACTCACGCCGCTCTCTCTACCACACGCGCATGAAGGATCTGAAGGACTTTATTCGCGTGCATCGCCTGCCTCAGCAGCTAAAGCAGCGCATGCTGGAGTACTTCCAAACCACTTGGTCTGTTACCAACGGCATCAACGCTAACGAGGTGAGACGACACACATGGTGGCATTTAGGACACGGGTTTTCAATCCAGTCCTTTAAAAGGCTTTATCATCGTATCATCAATCTCTTTAAACATAATCTTCAAAAAATGCTCTGAAACCAACATCCCAGGTGATTCTCTGCGACATAAGCTTGGTGCACGTTGTTGTGCTAATGAACAGATGACTTGACAGCGATCTGGACATCTTTCATGACTAATGATGCCAGCCAAAGAAAAGCAGACTGCAAACTGTGTGCTGTGAAAATATCTAGAGGAGAAACTACAACATTTTTCTCCAATAAAACTACAAAATATCCAAACAACATAAACATAAAACTCAGCGCGAGGAAACAACTAGCAGTGAACAATTAGAATATACGAAATAAGAAATAAACGATTAAAGTGAACAAGAAGAGATTTCTGACGCAATAAAAACAAACACATATTTTATCCACAGTCGTACCGAAGCATTTTTGAAGTGAACAGTGAACAGACTCCACTGCAAACCCGGATCAATCCAAGGTAGCTTAGATGTGAGATTTAAAATCTTTCTATCATTTCACATTTAATTCATTCACAAATGTAATAAATAAATGGCACAAACCATACGCATATGAAAGTGACGTGAAATACAGCTAAGCATGATGACCCATACTCAGAATTCGTTCTCCGTATTTAACCCATCCAAAGTGCACACACACCGTGAACACACACACACCGTGAACACACACCCAGAGCAGTGGGCAGCCACTTACTGTATGCAGCGGCGCCAGGGGAGCAGTTGAGGGGGTTCGGTGCCTTGCTCAAGGGCACCTCAGTCGTGGCCGGCCCGAGACTCGAACCCACAACCTTAGGGTTAGGAGTCAAACTCTCTAACCATTAGGCCACGACTCCCTATATAAAAAAACGAATAAAAAATAAAGCTAACTATATGACATTTTTAATATAAAAGATACTTTGATCTTCGGGGGTTTTACTGACCGTGTAAAAAACCCCAGGGTTGCATATAGAACCTTTAAAGAGCCTCTTTTTTAAGAGTTTATAACCCAGAATTCAATTCAATCCTCTTCAGTAATACAGACTCAGTAATTTAGGCCTGTTTCTTTTCCTTCCATTTCTAGCATTTCTGATTACATGTTAGCGCTCAAGCGCTTACAAAGTAGGCGCCGTGTTGTCACATTCGGTATCAGAAATATCATGTGAAATATGGGTCGTAACTACTTCACTGTGATAATTACCACTCGACTCATCTTCACTGAATACTGTCTTTTGTTACGCTGTCTCTGTGGTTAGCCCACAGCCAAATGATGGCACAGCTAATTAGCTAGCACAGAAAAGTCGAGGTGAAAGGGAGGGGGTGAGGGGTGACTCTCATTTACACTTTGCAGACATGCTACTTTATTCAGTGATTAAGGGGGAAAAACAGCAAACACACTTCAGACAGCTCACAGGAACTCTGTGTCTCTTGACAACTGTTGCTAGCATGGTGTCTCGCTGCAGTTAGCACGGATTAAGATCACGTTTAAAGTGCAATTGCACCACCAGAATTAGAGACTTTAATTAGAATCAGGCACGTGGCTTGTGTACAGTATTATTAGGAGTGAGATATACCAGTTATATACAGATGTACTTGTTCTATTTTATTCAGGATAAGTTATTTGCTAACGCTTTGTTGTAAGTCGCTCTTTCTTCACTGACTTTCCCTTTCAGCTACTGCACGACTTCCCAGATGAGTTACGTGCCGACATCGCCATGCACCTCAACAAGGACATCCTGCAGCTGCCCCTCTTCTCCTCCGCCAGTAGAGGGTGCCTGCGATCGCTGTCTCTGCATATCAAGACTTCTTTCTGTGCTCCGGGGGAATATCTCATCCGACACGGAGACGCTCTGCACGCCCAGCACTTTGTTTGCTCCGGATCCCTAGAAGTCCTTAAGGACGGGATGGTGCTTGCTATATTGGGTAAGTCACACTGAGAGTACGTCCATGGTGGCTTAGTGGTTAGCACGTTCGCCTCACACCTGCAGGGTCGGGGTTCGATTCCCGCCTCCACCTTGTGTGTGTGGAGTTTGCATGTTCTCCCCGTGCCTCTGGGGGTTTCCTCTGGGTACTCCGGTTTCCTCCCCCGGTCCAAAGACATGCATGGTAGGTTGATTGGCATCTCTGGAAAATTGTCCCTAGTGTGTGATTGCATGAGTGAATGAGTGTGTGTGTGTGTGCCCTGCGATGGGTTGGCACTCCGTCCAGGGTGTATCCTGCCTCGATGCCCAATGACGCCTGAGATAGGCACAGGCTCCCCGTGACCCGAGGTAGTTCGGATAAGTGGTAGAAGATGAATGAATGAATGAATGAATGTTACTTTGTACCTTCACAATTATAAGTGTGGCCATCTGGTGTTATATACACATTCATAACACACTGGTTGTGGATTATTCACAGCAGTGACATTGACATGGTCATCTGGGTGTGTGTTTATGTGTGTGTATGAGATATGGCAGCTTGGGTTCGGTTTGATGTCACTGGAGATCTTCCCACCATCTCCTCCGCTTGGATGACACAATAACCTAGTTAGTGCTGGCAAAGTTGCCAGGTTTTCACCGTCTGGCCTAATTCTGCTTAATTGTCTTGCTGTTCTATAATTAAGATATTTTAATTATGACATAATAAAATAACATGATGAACCAACATAATATACAACATCTACTGTATATCTATTAATGTGTCGTTGTGCATCAGTAAAGAACATTTAGGGCTTGGGGAAAAAGCAAGGATTGTACAGAGCAAAAAAAGAAATGAGAACAGGATAAGAAATGAAGGCAAAGGTGACCAACATGTCATGTGACAAAGAAGTGCATGTGGCTGATGGTGAGGGATTCTGGGAATTAGAATTCCTGGTGGACGGAGTCTTTGTGTAATGGTAATCATTGTTATTGGACCGATTTTAATGATCCGAAAATGACTGCTACTGCACTTCATGTAGCTTAGATATATTTGCTTCGATATCTCATAAGATTAAGAATAGAAGGAAATCATTTCATAGAATTACATTACATTATGGGGGGGGCACGGTGGCTTAGTGGTTAGCACGTTCGCCTCACACCTCCAGGGTTGGGGGTTCGATTCCCACCTCCGCCTTGTGTGTGTGGAGTTTGCATGTTCTCCCTGTGCCTCGGGGGTTTCCTCCCCCGAGGTGTAAGAGTTTATGTAAGAGTTAAAGGAAGTTCATGTAAGAGTTAAGGAAGTTTGTGTAAGAGTTAAAGGAAGTTCATGTAAGAGTTAAAGGAAGTTCATGTAAGAGTTAAGGAAGTTCATGTAAGAGTTAAGGAAGTTTGTGTAAGAGTTAAGGAAGTTTGTGTGAGTTACATGATGCTCATGTAAGAGTTAATGGAAGTTCCTGTAAGAGATAGATGAAGCTCGTGTAAAGACAAAAAAAAAGCCATTCAGACTTTACACAAACTGTTTTTGGCACTAATGGAGGTTTTTCCAAATAATGCACTAGAGCTAAAGTCATTGTTTTTCTTTTCTTATTTTTTATTACATTCTTTGTACGATTATGAAAAAAAGCCAATATTGTAATATTAAAATTGGTAGCGCTAGTCATTTTAGTGCCTTTTATTGCTATGAGGTACGAGACTAGATGGATGCTCTCATTTAATGTCTCTGCTTGCTGTGCACAGGTAAGGGAGATCTAATTGGTGCAGACCTGCCTGGGCGGGATCAGGTGATAAAGGCCAATGCGGATGTGAAGGCTCTGACCTACTGTGACCTGCAGTACATCAGTATCAGGGCGCTGCGCGAGGTCCTAGAGCTCTATCCTGAATACGGCAATCGCTTCAATGAGGACATTCATCAAAACCTCACGTACAACCTCAGAGAGGTGAGGTCTTCAGGGAGACACTGATTTATAGTTTTATAGACAGTTCTAGATGGGTTTGATGGGTTTTGTAATGAGATTTAAAGGTGAACACAGGAGCCTGATGCTCTCTGAAGGAGTTTTCCTGAAGGAAACCTGTAATTTATCTGTGCTTTATGTAATGGTCCTATTTACACATCTAATTACCCATGAGTACCATTATCATGTTTAATTATGATAGAATTCAGTCAGTTATTCATAGAATATACTCAGTCATTATATTTGTCTGTGTCTTATTCAATGCCTTTGTTCATTGTGTCTCACTTACTGTATGTAGTTCCTGCTTTAATGAATACTCAGTACTCAGCGCTTTAAGGACTAGCAATGATTTTTTTTCTCTCTCGTCCCTGCATTCCCTCAGGGTCAGACTCGATTTCCTCGCTCTCCAAGAATCTCACAGGTACCATATGCACAGGCACATTTATTACATACTCACAACACACATATGTGCGCACACACACACACTAGCACACCCACGCACTCGCAATTACACACGTACACACATTCACATACGGCCTAAACAAACCTACAAGCAAGCGACAAATTAAAATTTATTGGCACCATTTGCTTGAAAATTTTCAATCTTCCAGGATTCAATACTGTGGATGCTTACAGTAATTACTGAACTGTGTGTGAATTATATTGCTAAAGAAATAACTCTCAGTCATCAAACACAGCTGACGTGTGCAACGAAATTTATGTGTAAATAATTGGATTTTAGTTGAAAATGTTGGCAGCATCTTACGCACGAGGATCATTTATGTTTGTAATGTGCTTCAGTGTTAAAGTTGCTTTATCGTACCGCCGTTTGTCACAGCGCACTGGAAATATAGGGACATCTGTGCTGTACTTCCTACAGTAGCAATTTACCAATGATCACTTTTTTGTGAATTTTGCCATACTTTTTGTCCATTTGTAGTTACATTTGTAGTGGAAACATGTATGTTGTGGAAACATTCGTTCCCTCACGATCATCGTCATCATGCCGTCTTTTGAGCTACTGTTGCGTCAGTCAGCTTTATGGTCGAGTCTTCATCAGCGATCATTTGAAGACTTTATCAGGAAGGAATTATTGTTGGGTCTGTGGTGAAATTGCACTGACCGATTAGTTAATGCACTGTGGTGTTACTATAAGTTGATTTTAATGTAAAATTTTCAGCCAAAGTCAAATGTAAAAGATGATCTTTTACTTCCAGGGTCGTTTTGACTCCCTCCTTACTCCTGAGCCAAAGTTGCCATTTATTGTGGAGGCCGAGGATGAGGACGATCCTGTGCAGGAAGTAGGCAGGCAGCCTTTGCTCTCCAGCGTGGAAGGAAACTCAAACCATTCCGCCCTGAGCGCCATGTTAGGGGAGGAGCTACGCCATTTCGGCATGCTCCGCCTTTGTCGCTCTCCAACACAAGGATACAGAGGACAGAGCCCCTCCCCCAACCCACCAGCCAGCGAGGAGCTTTGCCCCCCAGTGATAGACACTGGCTCCGTCAACCGTCCGGCCAAGCTGCTCATCCCCTCACTTACCTGTGTTAGTCCACTAGATCTGAGCCCCAGGTAAAGGCTTCCACTGCAGCTTTATTCTGTCTTAATTAGAAGAGGATTTTTATATGTCATACATACAGTACAGAAGAGTGGCGTTCACTTTCTTGAAAAAAGAAAGAAAGAAAGAAAGAAAGAAAGAAAGAAAGAAAGAAAGAAAGAAGGAAAGAAAGACAGACTTATGGATGGATAAATGTAATGGAAATAAAAGAGGGTCACTGACAGAGGGATAGATGAATATAATGTGACTGAAAGATGGAAGAGGAAAACAAGAGATAGATAGATAGATAGATAGATAGATAGATAGATAAATAGATAGATAGATAGATAGATAGATAGATAGATAGATAGATAGATAGATAGATAGATAGATAGATAGATAAACAAGCAGACAGAAAGACAGATGGACAGACAGACGGACGCATAGATAGATAGATAGATAGATAGATAGATAGATAGATAGATAGATAGATAGATAGATAGATAGATAGATAGATAGATAGATAGACAGACAGACAGACAGACAGATACGTACGTACGTAATCCTGACTGGGGAAATTAGTTTCCCTGAGCAGAGGAACATAGCCGTACAATACAAAGAATAAAAGTGGATACAGTAATTATAAAAAATATATATTTATTTACAAATACACAAAATGTACCAATATACAAACAGATGCAGATTATGTATGAATTCTCCTTCAGGTTGTAATGGAATGAATTTGACTATGTAGTTCACTAAAATACTAAAAAGTCCAAAGGTGCCTCGACACATGATGGATGTATTATACAGTCTCACTGCTGTGGGAACAAAAGACCTTCTGTAACGTTTACTGTTTCACCCATGTTATAGTTTTTAATTGCTTTTTTTAAATCATGTGAATGACAACAGAATAAAGAGCATATTTCTACTGGATGTTTGAAAAAGACGTTGATTTGAGAGTATGCTGATTTCCTATAGGGTTGTGGATGGTATCGAGGACAATGAACCGGTGTTTCACTTCAACGTGGAGCCCAGCGAGGTCACTTCTAATCGGAGGGCCAAAGGTAAGAGCCACATTCACTTAACATTGGCCAGACTTTCACTTTCATACATGATTAATTAACAGTGAAGTATAGCACTTCTATAGTGTAGGAAATTCAGTAAATATGTATAAAAATAGGGGGGCACGGTGGCTTAGTGGTTAGTACGTTCACCTCACACCTCCAGGGTTGGGGGTTCGATTCCCGCCTCCACCTTGTGTGTGTGGAGTTTGCATGTTCTCCCCGTGCCTCGGGGGTTTCCTCCGGGTACTCCGGTTTCCTCCCCCGGTCCAAAGACATGCATGGTAGGTTGATTGGCATCTCTGGAAAATTGTCTGTAGTGTGTGAGTGCGTGAGTGAATGAGTGTGTGTGTGTGCCCTGTGATGGGTTGGCACTCCGTCCAGGGTGTATCCTGCCTTGATGCCCGATGACGCCTGAGATAGGCACAGGCTCCCCATGACCCGAGGTAGTTTGGATAAGCAGTAGAAGATGAGTGAATGAATGAATGTGAAAAAATATATAATGATTAAAAATGATATCATTTAGAGTTAAACTGAATGTTATATATGTGTTTGTGCTTTTTAGATCCCTTTCAGGTCAATGCAAACCTTTTACTCGAGACAGAAGAAGTTAGACAAAGCATCTCCCAGCTCAACATGGAGGTATTCGATAGACACACACACACACACACACACACACACACACACACACACACACACACACACACATTACATAAGAAAATTATATCACTAAAGGTTTTTGTTAATGTAAATCAAAAGAAGATATTTATCTTTAATTTAGATTTGTATATAAAATGTACATATAACTCCTGTTTAAAGAGGCAGTATGTCATTTTTTGAAAAAGAAGTTCTACACTAATAATTCTATAACTGAAAATTTGTGATTCGTGATATTTACATGCACTGGATCCGAATAGGCTTCTGTTCATTTTTTGGTTTGTTTTTGTTTTGTTTTTGTTTTGTTTTTTTTCTGGCCCTGAAATTCAATTCAATGGTTGAAAAAAAAAAACTGTAATAACTTGGTGTCGGTGATTCAGTACGTTGAGGTACTGTAGATGGTCTTTAATGTGTTTTTGTAATAATTTGACTCGAAGCACAGCGCTATAAAATTTACAACCCAAGCCCTTTAAAAAATAATTAGTTCAAAATGAAATTAACTGTGGGACCCTAAAGATAGAGGCTGCTGTTACCTGATCTGGGGCACCAGCCTGATTTACACCACACCCTTCAAACTGTGAGAATCATGACAACGCTCATGATTGTGTGAGATTTTCTGTGATTAAATGTGTCACTGAGTAGAAACATGATCACAAATTAAAATATCATTTTGTGTCCTAATACTTAAGCAACATTTGCTTGCATTCCCATCACTAATGGACCTGCCTCAGATATTATAAATGATAATATGTTGAACACATTTCTCCGACCCTAAGATGCTTTACAGTTTTGGTAAAACGAGACTCTGTAATAAGCGAGAGATGCGAGTGCGTTAACTCCAGTAATCAGAGTTAATGTCTTAGGGAAGACAAGATGGGAATTTGAGGGTATAATTAGAAAAACTAATCAAAGGCAAATCTATGTAAACGAATATTAGAAGATGCTAATAGGGGAATTGTAGTAAACACAAAATGCGAATCAATCAGTCAATCAACCAAACAAACAAACTCAGATAATTACTCCATAATGAATCAGGAGTTATTATAATTTCTGTTGCCTGTGTTTCAGATGAACCGCTTGAACCAGGAAGTGTCCAATCTGGCCAAAGGTCTACATGAGATGATGCACTTCCTGCATACCCACGTGACCATGTCACACTTTCCTTCCCCGCACCCATCACACTCAACATATAGCCTCCACACACAAACCAGCAACACCAGCCTGACACCATCTCCTTCTGACTGGCCGCCTCGGATGTCTTTCAACATGGCCGCAGCTTCCAGCTGTGGCTGCGGAAGAGTCGCTGTTTTGGGACAGGAAGTGGAACGGGAGCATCTCCATCCACCTCCTAGTCCTCCACACAGCACCTGCCCTCATTCTCTGTGCTGCCCCGAACAGGAAAGACTCTCAGCTTTAGGAGTGGAGAGCCAGCCGAGTCTGTACCAAGCATCCAGGACAACACCAAATTCACAATACATGGGCCACTCAGATAACCGGGCGGTGCCCTGTCTTCTCAGCCTGGCTCCGAGCTTCCCTTCAGTCTCAGGACCTAGCAGGATGGCACCTCAAATAAACTCTCCAAGCAAAGCTCTGTGTTCTCATAGCAGCCTTAGTCAAGTGCATTCCTCTCTAAGCCTGCAGACCACCCCTGACCTCACGTGTCAACGTTCCACACCCATCCACATCTCTCTTACCCCAACTGGCCAATCACAGCCCTTTACGGCTATCAGTCCACTTACACACGCCGGGATTTGTAGCCCGAGCTCATTACACTTACCTACAGGGCCAAGACAGAACGACCTAGTCGGGTCGAGTCCTGTTCACCTGCACGACCCCACCCCAACCCCCGCTGCGGAAATGACTGATACAGAGAACTTGGGTCCAGCAGGCGTCTGAATCCAAAATTTACTAGTCTTTTCTTTTCAACATAGAGAAATGCACTGCACTGCATGCCAGTTCCTCCAAAAACAAAAGCAGCTGTGTTGCAAAAAAACTTTACAGTCTGCTCAGAAATGTGTTTTGTTTTGTTTCTGCTTTGCTTTGACACTATTACCTCATAATCTCCATTGCAGCTAGCTTCACCAAAGAACAAGTGCTGATGGCATTTCAAACTAAATGAGACACGAACGCTTAAATGGCGACACGTACAGTATACGGTACAAACTCTTCAAATGGAATTAGATATGCTCCCAAGTGCAGGATGCGTAGACGTCAGAGATAATGAGAGATTTGTATGCAAAACAAACCAAAAACTCATTTAACGTTACTTGAAAAGTCTTTAATCCACGCCTCTTGAAGGCTCCTTGAAGTCACCTAGGTAGTCAGTTCCAGTATTTCCAAAGAGTATGACCCATTTTAGTCATCAACATTTTGAGAAATTCTCAATTTAGTATTAAACAAAAACAACAACAATGTATATAGAAAATACGGTGGAGTGTCCCAGATGTCTCTAAAAAAGGACAATGAGATAAGGATGGCCCTGGGAGTCCTGATCTTATATCAGCCCCTCCTCGTCTCTCGTCAGTCGACGGATGGCAGTATCTGATATGGCTTTAGAGTAAAGGGAGAGGAATAGTGTATCTTCCTCTGAAGGGGCCGAAATATAATCTGATCCTTATGTATGACACAGGACGAGAAAGATAAAGCAGTTTCTAGAACAGGGGTGTCAAATTTGGCCCGCGGTGTAATTATATTTGGATCACGAGATCATATCAAATGTGCATTACAGCTGGATAGCCGCATGCTCCGCTAATACAACAAATCCCAGAATGCCTTGCCACTGTATTGACGCGTAGTCACGAACAGCAAGCGCCCCTCATTCTCTGTTGACAGTCATTAACAACCATGCTACAGTCACATCGGGCAAGTTAACTCCACCGTCCACAAACATGGCCAAACTAAAGATGGACAATAGGAGCTTTCAAGACAGGAGGGAGGCAGATTATCTGTTCACGAATATAAAGGACAGACCTGTTTGTCTTGTGGGCGGAGCTAACGTGTCTGTAACGAAAGAATATAACATAAGAAGACACTAGTCGAAAAGATGGATTTTCATTGAATGAAATGATTATTTTTGGTTGTTTTGTTGTTGGTTTTGAAAAAAGATCCACTTCAAAAAGGAAGTTAAAATGATCCAGTGAGAGGCATCATTTATTTTATTTATTTAAAATGAACACAGGGGGGCACGGTGGCTTAGTGGTTAGCACGTTCGCCTCACACCTCCAGGGTTGGGGGTTCGATTCCCGCCTCCGCCTTGTGTGTGTGGAGTTTGCATGTTCTCCCCGTGCCTCAGGGGTTTCCTCCGGGTACTCCGGTTTCCTCCCCCGGTCCAAAGACATGCATGGTAGGTTGATTGGCATCTCTGGAAAATTGTCCGTAATGTGCGTGATTGCGTGAGTGAATGAGAGTGTGTGTGTGTGTGCCCTGCGATGGGTTGGCACTCCTTCCAGGGTGTATCCTGCCTTGATGCCCGATGACGCCTGAGATAGGCACAGGCTCCCCGTGACCCGAGGTAGTTCGGATAAGCGGTAGAAGATGAGTGAGTGAATGAGAAATGAACACCACTGATGTGTCTTTTATTTCAAATTTCATTTCTTATGTGTTTGTAATATCAAGCTCTGGTTGTTCCAAATCCTGTGTTCAAGCAAAACTAAAGTTTGTTTCCATATGAAAAAGGTTGAACATTACATATCAGTTGCAGTTCATTTTTCAATAAATATTCAGTTTGTCCTGTGACTTTATCTCAGTTTTATATTTTGGCCCACTGTGAATTTGAGTTTGACTCCCCTGGTCTAGAAGCATGAGCTACCATGCGCCGATTGTGAATAATTCTTAACCTGGAATAGCCTCTACTTGTGTCATTAACAGTGAAGTTGAGCATGTTTTAAACACTAAAAAGTAGGCTACTTTCACTAAAAATAGGCTGACATTCAAGAGCACTTTGCAAATAGAACACTAAGGTCATCCAAGCAGGGACAACCCTTGTGGGGCAAAATTTACTTACATGAATTACCTACACAGCTCTGTCCATTCGAGTCAAATAATTGTTATACAATGTCAACATTATGTTGGACAATGTGGTTATTAAATATTTAAAAGCACTGAAATTACACTTGGAGTGGTTCATTGATGCAGCAGGCAGTTCGATCCTGGGTCTTGAACTGAGCATGTTCTGTGTTTCTACGTGACTTTGATTCAGCTTCTCCGCTTTCCTCTCACCTTCCAAAGATATGTTGGTTGATGGATTGGCTACTCAATGTGTCCCATTAAGGAAATATTCCCATTTCATATCCAGTTTTTTTTTTCAGGATAAGCTCAGAGACATTACAACCCTGATAAGAATAAAGTGTTAAGTAAGGATGAGATATTAAATCTGGATCTTGAATTGTTTTGCGCATGTGAGCAAAGCAGATACACCTACACTAGTCAGGAAATGAGGGGTAGTTGGAAAAAAAAAAAAAAGAGATATAGAACGCTTGTTAGATAAATACACAAGTTGCTAACTAGATCTCTATCTATCCATACATTTTCTGGAGCGCTTATTTACAGTACACAGGGAACAGAGAATCTGAAGTCTTTGCACTAAGGGAGGAAACCAGAGAACCCTAAGGAAACCCCTGACACATGGGGAGAACATGTAAACTCCCAAGCTCACAGGTGGGAATCAAACCCAGAACCCTGGGTGTGCTTTTCTTTGCTTATCTGAAATAGTACAAGTGAGTGTGATGCATTTTGAGCAGGTAACACGTCAGATTCTAAACCGCTCGTGCGAACGAGATCGTGGTAGGAGCTGCTCATGGGTCAGATTTCTGAATATCTTCTGGAACGCATGCAACTTTTTCTACCATGTATATGCTGCTTGAGTTCGTTTGTAAAGCCTAAAGTAAATGTACCGTTGAGAAACCAATTCTGGCACGAGGAATGCTGCGCTAATTCAGTTTTCACGCTGCATGATCCTACTTTCAGATGTTTCCTTCTGTGTTTTGTTCTTTTGTTCTTCAGACCACAGCATGGTGGCAGAAGGGAATACTCGTAAGACTCACTGCTATAAGCTTTGAGCAGCTTGTCGTTTTTGTTCCAGTTTATTTTCTTACGTTTCATTTTGGTTTGTTTACAGGTACCGGATATTAAATGCAGCAGTAAATATTATCCTCCACAATTTCTAATGAAAAAAAAAATTCTTTGTTAGTGCGCAGCTTTTAATTACGAGCTGTGTGAGGATTCTATTTTCATATTTTCTTTTGTACTAATTATTAAATGTCCTGCTGATTTCTTAAAGCTGATTTCTTTTAAGGCTTTGTTATTACATTTTTAAAGCGTTTGTGAATAATCTTTAAATGATAAAAATGTGTTTGCCTGCAATTTGGTGTCTTATTTGTATTTACCAAACTGAATTATTTTCCTTTTTTCGCTCTGTAACGTAAAAAAAAAAAGTGTTTAGTTTTTATTGTATTGACTGCTGATTAAAGTGTATGAAAAAAATTAGACATGCTGCATTTTTTCCAGAAGCTTATGCAAAAATGTACCATTTGTTCCCTTCAGAAAACAGTGGTCAGGGGATTTGAGTCGTGATTTGAATCATAACTCCATCGAGAGCATTAGACAACAGTTTGTTTATTTCGTCTCATATCCTCCATGATCTATTCCCCTATGCGCACTGCGTCAGACAAAACACAGAATTTAATGCACGAAGCTTCCCACGCAGGTTGTCTAGCTGGTCCGCAGTGTCACTAATAGGCTGTGCTTTTAACTTTTTCTGTCTTTCTTACTCTACTTTTTTTTTTCTATCTACATCTATCTCTATCTATCTATCTTATCCTGTAACTATGGCATCCGGACAAGATCACAAGTGTTCAGATTATAGATCAGATTTTGTCTAGAGAAACAGCATGTGAACTCGTACACAGATGGTGGCTGCCTTATGTAGGGCCGTGCTTTTAGTTTATAATGAGCTCTTGATCAGTACGCACTATAAAGATCACCGGCTCGATGTCGAAATGTTTGATACGCGGTCTCCGAGCGGCCTCGATAGGCTACTCTTTTCATTTGCTCTTCCCATTAGAAAGAAAAACAGACGTGTGTAGAGGCACATAAAGGGACACGGTCACAAATCAAACGAATAAGAGGAAGGAAAACTGAGGACATTTGCACAGCATCTACACATTATAGAGAAGCCTCCTAACAGCATGAGCTGACTTTTCTTTTCTGCTTTTAAACAATGTAAAAAATATTACAGGGACATTTCTGTGCTTTTCAAACTGATCTCAAGTGAGAAAACAATACACAAAAGTAATTACTCAAAACCTTTTAGCGATGTTGGGGGAAAAAATCAATACTTCTGAAGACAAGGGGTTTAGGATGACAAAAAAATCTGACATCATCGAGAGACAGTGATGGCTCAACGGTTAAGACTTTGGTTTGTTGATCGGAGGATCAGGGTTTAAGCCCCAGCACTGCCAAGCTGCCACTGTTGGGCCCTTGAGCACGGCCCTTAACCCTCTCTGCTCCAGCGGTGCTGTATCATAGGGGTTTTTTACACCTGGTCACTTCATGCATTTTCTGTGATCAGATAGCTATCCGATTGTAAAAAGACCAGGTGTAAATGCCCTCCGAAACGGTTTCGATTCGGATATAAATCCGATCGCTCAAACCACTTCAGGAGGTGGTCTGGGACGCATTTCAGATGAAAATGACCAGGTGTAAATGAATGTGGTCGTTCAAGCCACATTCGTCAGCGCTATACTCCTCCCAAACGGAAGTACGTCACTCACAAGTGACTCATGAGTCGTACATCGCGCCATAAATAAATATGTTTTTCCATCAGTGCTGGCTCCGATCTTTCACCCAGGTGTCTCGTTTGGTCTTAAAATGCACTGCTGCTGCCAGCGAAAATGCAGCAAACAGTAAATGCTGTTTTTTGTAGCAACCGCATACACCAAAGCGTGTTCCATGTCAATTACCCCGGAAATGAGGTAAAATATATTTGCATATTGGGCGGGAGTAGAAAGATCGGATTGATATCCCATTCGCCAAGACGCATTTATGTGGCCTAATGTAAATGGAACAGTTTTAACAAATCAGATAACTATCGGATCAGAGAAAACACATGAAGTGACCAGGTGTAAAAGGGCCCATAGATGCCCTTGTGCTCTGACCCCAACCTCCAAAGTTGGGATATGTAAAGAAAAGAATTCCACTGTGCTATAACATAGATGTGGTGATAATAAAAGCTTCAGTGCCTCAATTTCATTTCATTCGTTCAACAAAGCGGAGAGATCTGACGAGCCGAATTCACACCATTACTTTAATAATGCCAGCAAGACTTTAATACAGTTTTAAAAAAATGACAGCCATTTTTCTCACCAATTGTGACCACAATTGTTGTTTCCCAGAACAAAAAGTACAAACCTTTAACGTGGTTCATTTTTAAGGTTGGGCCATTCTTGGGCCTATTTGTGATTGAGAAACACACACTGATTATGTTTAAATCAGATTCTATAATATATATCACATAACTAACTAGATACACAGGACTCCAGTGTGCGTCACCCAGGCTGGGCCGTGTATTTAATGTTATACATAAACAATGACGAAAAATAGCATATTTGATAGAAAATAATGCACAGATATAAAACAATGCTAAGAGAGACAGGATAGGAAATGAACCAACAATGGTGTGGCATGTCATAGCCTAGTGGTTAAGGTGTTGGGCCACCAATCGGAAGGTTATGAGTTTGATCCCAGGTCCACCAAGCTGCCACTGTTTGGCCCCTGGGCAAGGCCCTTAACCCTCAATTGCTCAGCTGTATAAAATGAGATAATGTAAGTTGCTCTGGATAAGGGTTAGTCTGCCAAATAATGTAAATGTGTGGTTGGATGTGGGATTAATTATTTTCCACTAAAGAGGTTCCTGAAGTATTTATTAGCATGCTTGTCTCATACACCCTTTAGGATTAGGGGATTGATTCCTATCCTGTGTGTGTGTGTGTGTGTGTGTGTGTGTGTGTGTGTGTGGTATGCATTTTCCTCTTGTACTTCAGGGGTTCATTTGGGTTCTCTGGTTTCCTTCACCAACCCAACCTTAAAAGCATGCAAGAATGCTTAAATCTCTCTCCCTCTCTCTCTCTCTCTCTCTCTCTCTCTCTCTCGCTCTCTCTGTCTGTCTTTCTCCTTTGTGATCTCTGTGATTTAATGTCTTCATCAATAAGGAATTTATGTTCAAACTATAATAAGTTCAGACACTACGCTGATGCTCATACTCATAAGTTGCTGTAAGGTTCCCGGTTACACGATTGCGCTTGACTATACAGTCTACATTTAGATAAAGGAAATTATTATAATTATTTACAATCGCACTCTCTGGTGTCTCACAGGTGAGGATGAGGATGATGTCACCTCTTCCTTGCTCATTAGAGATAAATCTTAAAAATGTTTAACATTATCATTTATATTTTAAGTTGTTTTTTTCCTGTAAAGCTGTTTTGCAACAATGTTCATTGTTAAAATCGACAACACTGAATTGTATTGAATTGAATGAGGGGAATCAGATACTTTAACATACACTCACTCTCTCTCACTCATCTTCTACCACTTATCCGAACTACCTCGGGTCACGGGGAGCCTGTGCCTATCTCAGGCGTCATTGGGCATCAAGTCAGGATACACCCTGAACGGAGTGCCAACCCATCGCAGGGCACACACACACACACACTCTCATTCACTCACGCAATCACACACTACGGACAATTTTCCAAAGATGCCAATCAACCTACCATGCATGTCTTTGGACCGGGGGAGGAAACCGGAGTACCCGGAGGAAACCCCCGAGGCACGGGGAGAACATGCAAACTCCACACACACAAGGCGGAGCCGGGAATCAAACCCCCAACCCTGGAGGTGTGAGGCGAACGTGCTAACCACTAAGCCACCATGCCCCCTTAACATACACTTAGAGGAAAATAAAATAATACTTTCGGCTTGTGAATGTGACTCTGCAAGCCTCTGTTGTTGAATATTTTTATATAACACCCCTGTTGTAGCTTATTATTGACTCCATGTTGGCTGTCAGTAATTTTTTTTATTATAAACAAATGTCGATCCAACAGGTTTTTGGTTGTTTTCTCAGCTTAGGGAAACGTGTTAAAATTCTCATCTGTGGTAATTACACATATGCTGCAGATGCTCATACTGGCTCAAATGATTTGAAATAGAGTACAATCCAGCTGCAAATCACATCTGTCCTATAAAAAGCAGCTCGTATTCAAATCGAATGTAATTTGGCTGTAAATCACATGATTCTGTTCAGAGACACAAACTTCTCATAAGAAAAATAAAACATGCTTGAGCATTAGTTCAAATCCTTATTAATGGCATAAAGCAGATGTTGGGTGAGATGGTTTGGTTTGGAGATTTCATTTTAATTAGAGACTACTGCACGTGCTCGTTCAGCCTTAGTAGTAATTAGCAGCGTTTGTGTTGAGTACGAGTGGGTGGAAAATGAGCTATTAGACAGCATACGCTCAGTCTTTATACTCACTTAGACGGAAAGCTGAACAGAGAAACATCATGAGAATGAATCTCAAGAACGTCTGTGTAGGTTGGATATGTATGCAGCACCATCCTAAGGTAAGAAAAGGCAATTACATAGATAAGAAGAAGAAGAAAATGAAACTCTATTTAGGAAAAAATACAAAAAAAAGTAATTTATATATATATATATATATATATATATATATATATATATATATATATATATATATATATATATATATATATATATATATTCTACATCACATGATCAGATGCTTTTCACCTCTGATGATGTAAATAATATTGACGCTGCATTTCAACACTTAGTGCCATGAAATTATATTAAAATAAATAAAATAAAACTGAATGTCTTAAATAATACAAAATGAACTGATCTTGTACTTTATTCAATAGAATAAAGATAGAAAGAAGAAAAATATTCATGTGAATAATAAAAACCTGTGTAGTACAAGTGAGAAGT
This sequence comes from Tachysurus vachellii, assembly GCF_030014155.1. Classification (NCBI taxonomy): domain Eukaryota; kingdom Metazoa; phylum Chordata; class Actinopteri; order Siluriformes; family Bagridae; genus Tachysurus; species Tachysurus vachellii. The sequence goes on along the minus strand of NC_083477.1, from coordinate 5,634,951 downwards.
CGAGGAGATGTGAAAGGATTCATGGAGTGTATCAGGGGAAATGTGAAAAAAATATATGATTATTCACATGGGTGATATGAATTAAATTATTTTAATTTGACCTAATTGACTTAAATGAATTGATTCAATAACATAGCCTCCCCATAACATGAATAAATACAGGTTGTTTAAGCTGGTAGACCAACAGACATCATGTTTCCATGCATGTTTTTTCTGTGGCCTTGTGGGTTTTCTCATTTGGTTTCCTCCCACAACAAATTCTGCTAGTATGTCAACTGTTGAATGACTCTGAATTAATGAGTATGAGAATGTGTGTGTGTGTGTGTGTGTGTGTGTGTGTGTGTGTGTGTGTGTGTGTGTGTGTGCGCATGACATCCTTGGATACACTGGTTCATTCCCACCTCATGAGATCCACAGCAACCCTGACCAGGATTAAATAATATTTACTAAACATTTAAAGTGTAAACTGTAGAGAACAGGTTAGCAGGTAGTGGTAACTGTTCTACCAGTTTGGCCAGCTTTGCGTTTCATGTTTTTAAGCAGAGAAAGTGATTTAGGCTTATAAACTATGATAACTAAATAATAACCAGAACAACCTGTACACTAGCCGATAGTATGAATGAACTCCACCTCCATAGTATGTTAAAAGGAGATGCATGGTAATAGAGGACCCTGTGGCTCTTACCATTTTTATCCCTTCATGTTCTGTCAGATCAGAGTTCTGTGCAGTCAACGTTTTCCACATCATTTTTTTAAATCTATGTCTTCATGATTCATGTTGATTTGGTTCATTTTGACAACACACACACAAACACACACACACAAACATTTCAGTGTGAACAGCCGCTCCACCAACACTGGCATCCCTCAAGGTTGTATTCTCTCCCCACTGCTCTTCTCCCTGTACACTAACGACTGCACCTCTAATGGCGCCTCTGTCAACCTCCTGAAGTTTGCGGACGACACCCCAGTCATCGGCCTCATCAAAGACGGAGACGAGTCTGCCTACAGACAGGAGGTTCAAGAGCTGGCTCAGCAACAAAATCAGACATCAGAAGACTACAGAGTACGGTTCGGACTGCTGAAAGGATTATCGATGTTCCCCTACCCACCCTTCAAGAACTGTATATATCCCGAGTGAAGAAAAGGACTCAGAAAATCACTCTGGATACCTCACATCCAAGTCATCCACTTTTTGAACTTTTACCATCTGGCCGGTGCTACATGAGTCCGAAACACCAGCACAACCTGGCACAAGAACAGCGTCTTCCCCCAGGCGATTTACATCATGAACAGTTACACGTTCGCACCATAACAATGTGCAATAACCTTCCAGTTAATTGTTACCGTCTCCATCCTAATACATGTCTTAGGACATGTGAGAATATGTGAGAATATCTCACATGAGATATGAGAATAATCTCATTCCATTCTACCATCTATAGCACAACTGGACATACAATTTATTTGTTTATTAGTTTTTTGTTCTCATCCTGTTGTCACTGTGTACTGGAAGCGTATGACGCTAAAACATATTCCTTATAAATTCCCAATAAATCTCTTTCTAATTCTGATTCTGATTTCCATGGTTCCACTTCAGACTCCCACCCAGTGCAATTTGCTCTTTGCATTTTCCCCTAGTGTCCAAATCTAGTACTCAATACAGTCACATGCTCCCTAGAATAAGTTTTACATCCCATTGAGCTCCTGTTTATTAACTTATTACGTTAAATAGACCGACTGAAATGACTGTGGCTTCACTCAGTCCTTTCATCCGGAAGTAGGCGGTTCCGGAAGTCCGTTCCCACAGACGGAAGTGAAGGCCGTGGCCCGTCGGCTGGACTGGAGACGTCTTGGGGCAGCGAGAAGGGAAATTCCACTCAAGCTCCATTTTGAGAAACGTTTATCAAGGTAATGTAAATACGGGTTACATTTATCGACGTGAAGCTGTCCGAGTATTAAGTGTGTGTATATCAGCGGTCAATTCTCTTGCTGGACTAAATCTCCTGTGTCATCAAGCTAACGTCAGCTTCTAGATGCTAACCTGTTACGCTACCAGGTTAGCCGCCTAGCTTAGCATAGCTTAGCATAGCTTAGCTTAGCTTAGCTTAGCTTAGCTTAGCTTGTTAGCCAGAAATAATGTTTTCTTTCAGAAATAGTGTTAATGACAGGAACCTGATGTGACAGGACCAAGATTATTCACTTATACATGTACATGTCGAGTGGTAAGTCATCCGGAATGATAGTTACCTAATTAACACATAGCGTTAGTTAGTTAGTTATTTAGTTTGTTTGTTTGTTAGTTAAATAGTTAGCTGGTTATCTCGCTATACTTGATCATCTTGCGGTGTGAAACTACGCTAAGAGTGCGTTAATAGACGCGTGTATCTCATCACTGGGTTTATTTATAAAGGCTGTCCTGTTAGCAGTTAGCAGGGATCTGAGGAGAAGAGAAGTGAAGTGAGACGTTCAGCTTCTGCTTTCTACATTTTAACGACGTTCAGGAGCCATAAATGACCGCGCTGTTGCTGCTGCTGCTGCTGCTGCTATTGCTATGTACCACTCCCTATAGCTCAATCTTTCATTCACTGCTTTTTAAACTTATTTTTTTTATATAAAAAGAAAAAGCTTAAGTATTTCCTCGGCCTTTCTTTCAGTCGAGGAGTTCAGGTCAGGTCTGTGAGGCTACAGCTGAGTGCAAAAGATTACACTAAAGGCTCCCAAATGATCTTCACTCAAGGAAACCTTTATAATGATTTAGTCCTCCTCTAATTAGATGAGTTACTAATCTTATACTATACTGGATAGAAAACAGGGCAGCGGTGGCTCGACTGGTTAAGGCTCTGGGTTGTTTATTGGTTTTCAAGGCCAAGCTGCCATTGCTGGGCCCTTCAGCGAGGCCCTCAACCCTGCCTGCTCCAGGGGCGCTGTATCATAGCTGCCCCCCTGCACACTGACCCCCAACCTCCTCAGTTGGGGTATATGAAGAAAAGAATTCCACTGTGCTGTAATGTATATGTGGTGATATGAAGGCTTAGAATCTACATTCTTAAATTCTAAATATCTATTATAAGTAATATGTTGCTTATTCGTTAGAGCTGAGGAGTTTTTTTTATTCCTGAACTTTTTTTGTTTAAGTTTAATGGAGTAAGCTTTCAATAATTTGGTTTTGGTTTCCAAATCTGTCACAATTGAGACACACACACACACACGCACGCACACAATGTTTCAGTGTCCCTGGTTATGCTTTACAAAGCCAACTTTAAGAACCATGGCTTTGTCTTTTAAAAAAACAAACGTCTTTTAGACAAATTAATAATATATAATGAAAAAAGTAAAGTTTCTTTTGGTGAGACCTCTGACCTGGATATTCAGAAAATTTCAATATTTAAACTTGCCCAATGTAATCTGTGTTCATGAACCAGTTGTTGTAAAACCTGGCTCTTAAAATATTTTGTTTTCAGTCAGTATTATTTACATTCTCTTGTTTACTTTAATAGTGTACAAACTTTTGCACACTGGTGTAGGTACGTTAAGTGCGTTAGTTTTATCTCTGGACGATTTTTCGGGTCGTGACGATTCCTCGTACAAGCATGTGCATGTCTGTTCAAGCAACCGTGTGTGTCATGCTGAAAGAAAGAAGGAAATAAGAAAGATGGCCTTTGGTGTGAAGTCGATCCCGGTTCCAGGCTCGAAGGTCAATCCAGTGATTACTGGGACATAAAATACAGCTTGTGTCAGCGTTTGTGACATTGAGGAGTAGAAATGAAAAGTAGAATTGTGTGGTCTGTGTTTAAATCAGGCTGGATCAGCAAACTGAGTCATTTCTCGAGGGTTGCATTTAGACATTGCAGGCTGATGGTAGACAATCTGTGGCGTGACTTCTTCGTATTTCTGTGCACCAGGGTTTTATTTTTTATTTTTTTAAATAAATGAGATGACACTGAGTCACAATTTTTAACACAATGATGACCAGATGGATGATAGTATGAAAAAAATACTATTATACTATATACTATATTTATACATTCAATGTAACATTTGGGTTTTAGATGTCTACATAGCTTAATTATTGAATTCCTTTGTTCTTTTTAATCTGTTGGCTTATACATATTTTTATATCTTTAAAAATCTTTTTCACTCTGTCCATCCATAATCTTGAGGATGCATAGGACAGAAAGAAAGAAAGAAATGGAATTTAGCTGGTCCTCTGGATGGGCATGGCCTCTGCCATGATAACTCTATTACCCCATCCGCTCCTCCTTCAACGAGTCCTCACTAAATGTGTAGTGTGAAATAAATGAAAGCTGTTCTGGCAGCTCAACACTTTACAAAGACACTGTTAGGTTTTTATTCCTCCTTTAATTAGTTTTTTTTTACTACAGAGGTTTGTATATTTGCAGCTGAAGGTCATCTTTTTTCACCAGAATGTGACTTGTTGGTCTTGTTGGTTCTTTGCTTTGATATGTGAAATTGAAACACTGCAGCTCAGTTCAAAATATGTTACGCTGACCACCAAGGCAACGTCTTAGCAAAGTAGTCTGATGTGATTAACTGGAAATTGTGTCGACGCAGTTCACCACTTTTACACGTCTGATTCACTTACAACTGCTTGATATGGTCTGCAGTTATATTCATCTGTTTTTAAGGCGATCAGAATCAGTCATCGTCACAGAAGGCGAAATTTCCGTCCATGGTGATTCATTCTGATTTTTTCCCCCCTCAGTATATAATTCATATATATATATATATATATATATATATATATATATATATATATATATATATATATATATATATACACACACGAGATGACTGAGAAATCATCTCGTATATATGAATTATTGACTTGTCTCAGTTTGCAACTTGCTCTGTCTGTGTGTCGAGGTCAGAGTATTATTAAGATCCATCCCATCTGAGCCACCACCTGTTTAACCTTCTGCCATCTGGAAGGAGAAACAGGAACATCACTGCTCGAACATTTAGGTAGAAAAATAGCTTCTTCGCGAGGGCTGTGATCATTTCTAACAACTGTTACTATTGAACAAGTGTGTAGCGAATGATTGTGTTTGATTCACCCTACATGTGTGTTGATGTTTCTGATGCTGGGTGAGGTGATCTTCATAACCTTGTTGTTAAAACAATGACAGCCGTCTATCCATCCATCTAAGCAGAAATCCAGCACTCATCTAAACGCATTCAAGACCTGATAAGGCGAACATGCTTTCGGTTTTTCGTGTGTCAGGTCACTAGAACATGACCACGCTTGCTGTTAGAGGAAGACAATCAACAACACTGTGGTGTAATTCAGCAGTCTGTCCCCATCCAGAAGTGAATCAAATCATCGCACAACACTTGGTCAGCCATTAGTAGATCACTAGAATGACACGTCTATACACGTTATTTTTTTTTTACTATTTATAGTTAAGCATAAGGTTGTGGAACATCCACGAACCGTGTCAATACTTCACCTGCTACTTGTTTTGCTGACGACTTTAGGGAAACTTAAATAATCTTCTCATTGCTGATACATTGTCATAGCAACGATTGTACACCATGTCTATGTAAGAACACATTTAATATTTAGATTTTGTGCCACATCGTAGAGGTACTCTATATAACAATAAACATATAAAAATCTATACCCTCTATAGAAACAATAAAGTATTAGGACTAGCGTACCGATATACTGGTAAACGGAATTTTCCGGTAAACCCTGGGATGAAAAAAATGGACAGAAATCGCTGAATCAAGCAGATAAGTGAATTTGAAACAGCGCTTTGATATAATTGTGTTTTGATGATATTTAAAACCTTGTAAAGATAAGAAGAATTTCTTTGCTTTGTTAGGAGTGTGTGTTTTGTGTAAGGTATAACAGTATTATCTGTCTATTTGTGTTGCAGGACGTTTCTGTAAATGCAGATAGTGTAACGGTCTTCTCGCTAATGCGCACACACACACACACACACACACACACACTAAACCCATTGGCAGGTTCTCAGGAAACTGGGTCGATATCCAGGGAAGCATTTCCTATTTTTGTGTTCAGTAATGTCCCTATTTCCTCTTTCGTGGTAATTAAACTCTTTCCCAGAATTAAATAAGTTAATAAATAAATAAACACAATGAAAAACATTGAGCAGAAGGATTTCTCCAGCGTTCTTCATTCTCCTGATGTTACTCCATGTTGAAAATGTTTCCAAAGCAGCTTTTTTTTGTTTTTTTTTTAATGGTATCATAGTCAGGAGGAAATTCCTGATGCATTGGTTTGTTTCCTGATCAAGCAGCACTGATAGCGAAGAAGAGTTACACCCACTTTGTTTGGTTATTAATATATTTTTGCACAAGATAAAGTGAGTGAAACAGAAGTGTTGGTCCTGGTTAGATACCGTACACATGCACAGACAAGCTAAGAAATGCTTTGTTTAAATGGGGGAAACTAGAAAGGCCACATTGCTTTTCTTACTGAAACCTTGTGATCAGCTTTTAAAGTAAAGAAGAAATGCAGCTTTTTTTAATTCCGTGAAACTCTTACACTTTTATGGCAAATCAGGAAAAAAAAAATACTATCTAGAAACGGCGTTCACGTTTGGTGACGGCAAAGACAGCACAATCGAGTTATCACATGATCAAGTGCATCCTTCATGCTGGTGGATCAGACGTGATCTTCAGCTCGGATTTGTAGCTCCAGAGAGACCTAAAATCTGTTCATATATAAATATAAAATCCTATAAATAATATTCAGACCTTCAGTAATTAATCATACTAACACTGGCTTTAAACGCTGCAGTTTCTGTTGGAGTTTGTACATTGAGTAAAGGAGTCATGTGCCATCCATTTATGATGATGATTAAAAAGGATAAACTTAAGATTCACTGCCCTGTATGTTGTTATTAAACTGTGCGTGTGAAAGAGTGTGTTTAAGAGTGTGTGTTTGTGTGTCAGGAGGTGTCGTTAATTACACACACAAAACCCAAAACAAGGCTTCACCGCGTTGAGTATTTAAAGATAAACCCTTTTTTTTTTAAACCCATGTCTTTTCTCCTGTAAATCACTAATTGATTGTTGGACTCTGACAGTAGTATCTATGGAAGGAAGTTCACATCTGAACAGAGGAGGTGATAAAGTATAAACACCGCTTCACATACATCACACATGTTCACAAGTGGTTCACGAAGTCTTTAGTTTGGTCAACACCGACACATGAGCTCGATTAATCTAACCGTGACGACACAGTTTGCTGTTTTCAGGAAGAGCACATATACACCACTAGTCACTGGTAACCACCGAGCTCGACGCTAACTCCAGTGCGGCATCATCTGTGCAAGCAGCACAGCTGTGCTTATTCGCATAAACACACCCCCAAATCACTATATATGGTAAACGAATTCTCTTTAAAAATGACCAGATCGAGACACAGATGTTGCAGAAATTCGACAAATGGTTTGTCTTTGAAATGCTTTTGAAATTGGGTGCTTGTGTGCTTTCTGTTGCCTCGGTTCCATTTAGAGAAATGTTTTATTATAGCTGGGTTTTTTTTCTTCGCTAGATGCATGCAAGATGTGTGCTGTTATTTAATTAAAATGGGCTGCGAGGTGACAGACCTACCTCTTATTTCTCTATAAAATGAAGCTGTGGCTGAATACCGCTAGGGTTAGATATCAAATAAATGTGCACCGGACAAAGGAAAGTAAATAGAAACACACCCTCAGTCACAAAAGGAGAAACAATACTATGCAAGCGGTCGGTAAATGAAAATGAAACATTCTGTCTCTTCATCTCTTAGCTTCACTGTGACTTGATGATACACTGCTTTGTAAGCCGAAGCCTGATTCCTGATTCCTTAGTGATTCCTGATTCCTTAGTGTCAGGAGTCATTCATTTTTTTGCGGGTCTGTTGTGTTTTTTTTTTTTGTTTTGTTTTTTTTTGTCGAGGCAATAAGTAGTCATTTTTCTGCAGCATCAGATGATCCACTCAGTGTAACAGACCAAATCTGTGCATTAGCCTCAATTTCCTTCTGTTTGTGTCCCATTACACGGGCTTTTCTACCGAAGAGGTCGCTTAGATCTGTCTCATCATGCGTCTGAACGTTACTTAGGGCATTCACAGGGAAAACTAAAATAATGTGATGTCTTTTTTTTTTTATTTCGAATATTCTCCATTCTCAGGGCGTAGGTGATAAAGGGAGGGGTGCCAATAATTGTGACACACATAAGAGATGTATAAGCGTTTGAATTGAAGTGCTTTTGCCAATTACATTTATATTCTGGGTTTTGCCGATTTACATTTATATTCTTTTTTTTTTTTATAATTCTTCTATCTCATGCTGTAGGTTATTTATTTGTTTATTTGTTTGCTGTATTGAAGTCTCCGTAAATAACCGAAAGGCCAACACAAAGCGAAAGGTAGTTTAAATGGCTTATGAGACACAGGAAAGGGACAGAAATAACAACTGTCGTTTGTGTCATCTTAGCGAGCAGTGTTTTATTTGTTCTCGTCTGGTCTAGGTCGTTTTCATTACAGCTCACTGTAATGACTAACAGAAAGGCACACAGGAAATAGGGCAGGACTAGAACAACCTCTCTCTATTATTACTGCCACTTTTTGTGAAAAAGTGTCTTGTGCAAAATGTATCGAGAGTAAATCAATATTCTTGCAGTGTGTTTGTCTCCAGTGAGCATCAGTTCTTTGGTGTCGCTTTCACCTCTCCGTGTTCTCTCACATCCAGTGTTTATTTGTGCGGTAACACCAGCTACCTTTTAATGAGCCTAAACAGTATGCAGTAATAAACCCCTGGACCTGTACGATCCCCGAGAGCTCTTCTGAGTTCATGACCATGTATGTTAGAAGTGTAATGTAAATGTTAAACATCTCCGACACAGCGCAGAAATGTCATAGAGACAAATGGTATCATTTCTGGCGCTATGGCATTTCAGCTCTGTTTCAGAGATGTTAGTTTATCTCTAAATGCCATAGTGGCAGAATATATATATATAAAATATATGATGATTCATAAATGAATGATTTTTTTATTTCTGTGCTGTGTCCTCGATGTTTTCTCTTATATGATTGGTGACAAAAACAATCCCTAGACGATATAATCTGTATCATCTCATTAACTCACTATCATTATTAAATAATGTATACCACACATTTTCTCTCCCTCTTCAGCTTTCGGCCATTTTCTCCTCTGATAAACTTAAATGTGCTCCTCACTACTCCTAACACTTAACACCTTATGAGCTCTTAAGACACTTTATGAAGAACTTTTTATCTTTACTAGGATCCTCTCTTTAATCTTAAGGGGAAACATTTACATTTAGGAGAACCTCTTTCCTGAAGCACAAAGACTTCCTTTCCAAACCTGTTCCCCCCCCCCTCTTGGGATGGTGAATCAGGCCCGAAGCAAAACCCTCTGATTTACACTCTAATCACTGATCATCTCTGAACTCACGAACAGACTGATAAGTCCAGCGTGTCTCCACATCACGACCGTGCTCCCGAGGTATTTCACTCGGTCTCTGCTGTGTGTTGACACCTCGGTTTAGTTCCGTGTGGCTTACTGTATATGAAGAAAACACTGGCTCAAAAAAAGCATCAAGAGTTATTGTGCTAGGTTTTGTTATGTAAGCTGTGTTTAAACAACAGACTCTCTGACTGGCTGGTCGGGTTTTTATTCCAAATGACAACGAGACACTTTCAGTTCTGTGTGAAAAATGCTTAAAGGAAGTGATGTCATTGAGGGATTTGTTTGGGAGGGAAAACTTTCATATATTATTAAAATGTTCTGAATGACAGGTTTTTATGTTCAGGTTGTAATGATATGATCTGTTTGTTGATTTTCTAGGTTTCCTCCACCTGCGACTGCTGTCCTTCCCTCCACACATCCACCCGTCTTCTAGTCGGAGTCGATCCTGGTGTCCTTCGCTCCTTTCTTCCCTTGTCCTCTGTGTCCTTGCTGAGCTCCAGTCCCGGCGTTAGCCCAGCCTGCTCTCCTCTAGTGCTGGCATGGCGGGCCGAGGAGGAGCGACGCGGACCAACGGCACTACCGCTGCCGCCGCCAACAAGATCTGCCAGTTCAAACTGGTGCTGCTGGGAGAGTCGGCCGTGGGCAAGTCCAGCCTGGTACTGCGCTTCGTCAAGGGCCAGTTTCACGAGTATCAGGAGAGCACCATCGGAGGTGTGTGTGTATGTGGTCAAAGAACACTGATCTGAGATCAGACGTAGCTTCTGTGCTCTTCGCGCCAACGTTTCTTTTGTTCGGAAAGCCAAACTGTGGTCATTCGTTTATTAATTTTTTTCCTCCAAAGTGAATTTGATTATTAGAGATCACATGTGATTCTCCCCTTGAGCTTTAAATTACTACACACACCTGTACAAGTCATCTAGTTTCATCTTTAAGCATTTGAAGAAATTGTATTTATTTCCACAGTGTGTGGGTGATGCACTAGGTTAAAGTATAGCGGGCTTGCACTGGTCACATGCTATTTCGCTGAGAGCCACAACACGATTCGTCTACACTGTGATATGACCGTAAAATCTACAAAAAAAAAGCACCATTTAAGGCTGAAATAGCACTCGGTGTGTTTCAGTCCATCATTTCAGTGTCTAGTTGAAGCTGCCGAAGTTACTGTACCCTGCAAGTGTGTTCATTGTGTATTTTAACCGTAATCACGGCGTGTGTTGGTTTCTCGAGACTCACGTTCATGTTTATAAAGAGAGAGATTGTATAAACGTTAGCAGTTTGTTCAGAAGTAAGGCATTAAAAATGAATCCTAAACATAAACAAGCGTTAATTAAAACCTCATTTGTTGATTAGAGACCTAATTTTTGTTAGCTGTCGTTTTATCGTTCTCGTTTATGATGTTTTGGCTTTTCCAGCTTGTTTGTTGCTAGTTGCAGGTCATGTGGTTGTAACGGAGCTGTGCGAATCTAACCACGTAGCTAAATATGACCAGATAAGTAAAACGTAACAAAAATGACACGTCTTTTTAACTAAGTGTTGCCAACTGCCCAGACAGTACAAAAAAAATTATACCCCTTTATTAAAGCCCACGAATTTTTACTTTATCCTTTCATCAGATCAGTCATCTTTTTCCCCCTCTTTATTATTATTATTATTATTATTATTATTATTATTTTCTTTTTAGAAATATAAATACTTCCAGAGGAGGTAATGCATGTTATATGTGCACTAATAAAGGTTTTGTACCTGTGATTTTATCTAACCTTTTAAATTAAGGGCCACGTGCTTTAACATTATCTCTTCAGCCAATGGACACCAATTTTATTGAATGTTTTTATTTGTTTGTGTTTCTGTTTTTGTTTGTGTGTGTGTTTGTGTGTGTGTGTTTGTGGTGTTTCTCCTGGTTTTGTGGGTTTAGATGGTTTTTTTTTAGAGAGATAGTAAATGGTTAAAGTGGGAGAGAAAAACCAGTCTGATGGGAGATGCAGTGTCGTGGGGCTTTTTTTTTTAAACTCACACTGATTAACTGTCGTAAGGGTTAAATGGCTGTGTGTGATCGTATGTGGGCTGTGATGTCATCAGAAAGGCGATCTGGCACTTTCCATGCAAGCGAGCAGACGGGAAGTAGCTTCACCTTGCGCACTATGCAGAGGAAGCAGCACGACTGTGGAATTTCCTCGTTTGTGTGAGTGCGTGCGAGTGCGTGCGTGCGTGCGTGCATGTGCGTGCGTGTGTGCATGTGTGTGAGTGTGTGTGTGAGTGTGTGTTTGCTCCCCAGAGTGAAACTGCCTGCAGTTTTCACCGTCCGTCTGCTCAAAGTGCAAAAGAGATCCTTTAGTATAAGGACAGGCTTTTGGTGAGATGTTGAATCGTGTGCAGATAAAGAAAGAAATCACAACAGGATGTCACATGCTTATGTCAGCCGCGGTGTACGGATAGGGGTCAGCACATTTTCTCTTCCCTTTGTGCCTAGTTTCCATCAAGCGGCAGGTCAGAGGTCACAGAGCTGGGTACGCTAGTTTCCTGCAGTCATGTGACAGCCTTGCTGACTTGGCACAATTTCTGACTTGTGTGTTTCTTTTTTTTAAATTCAGAATCGTCTTCTCCTCATTACTTGAGAACAATGTTGCAGCAATGTTCCTTGTTTAACTGTTTCAGGGGAAATCAACTATTAAAAATAATCCTGACTTTCTCTAAACCATCTGGGATCATTTCAGATTAGTTTTAAATGCTTTATTTTAAAAAATGTTCTTTTTGTTTTATTTCTCGGCAGATCTACTGAAACAGCTTTTTCGTAACACATATCGTCGCTGTCGGGCGGAATCCTCGTATCTCCAAAACCGTTATTTTTCAGGAAAAACGCCGTACCTTATCTGCAGTGCACAGGGTTTAGTCCGCGTTGCAGTGGATTGTCTTGCGCTAAATTCCTGTCCTTAGACGAGCACCAGAACTAGCGGGGGTCAAGATTTTTTTTTCTTTGAGCCCAGTGTTTTGAAGACATTTACCTCAGAAGACGTGTCGATTCGTTGCGACTCTTCTTGAGGAGAAATATGCCGCGAAGCTCTCACACGGAGTGAGGAAGAGGTGGACAGTTGAAGTGTCCAATGGAGTTATGAGATTTGCGCTCAAGCTATTTTCAAGACTTTAGATTGGTTAATAACTTGTAAAAATAACAGACCCACGTGGGGACTGACCAATAGCATCGATATGTGAAAAAATATGAAATTGACAAAATTTGGACATACGAGGTTTCCGCCCGACAGCGACGATAGGCTTAGTGCATCAGCTGCTGATTTTATTTAATAATGTACTTTTGAATAAAGGGAGAACGTGTCCTAAGTGCTCTTTAATCTTCTTGCACTGTTTTTGCTTGAGAGTTAAATTAAAGGAAAGCTGCTTTTTTTTTTTTTTTGTTAGTTTGATTGTATGACTATCTTCATTACTATAATTCTGCATCTGTAATCTTACTTCCTGTCTCATCCTTTGTCGTCCTTCCAGCCGCATTCCTCACACAGACAGTCTGCTTAGATGATACAACAGTAAAGTTTGAGATTTGGGACACAGCCGGACAAGAGAGATACCACAGTCTGGCCCCAATGTACTACAGAGGAGCCCAGGCTGCCATTGTAGTCTACGACATCACTAACACAGTAAGAGCCTGTTATATATTTTTGTTCTCTGTGATGTTCTCATGAAACGGTCACTAAAAGTGTGCTGCACCATTTTTATGAGTTGAGTTAAATGCCTTATTTCCTCTGCACATCCCTTTGGCTTTGAAAGACAGGACAGCTTAACGGTTTAAAATGAATGATTAATTTATTAGTTAAAACATTTCACTTCCTCTCAGTACACTATTTAGGACCTGAAGCATAGTTTTAAGTTCTCAGATATGAGAATGAGATGACTGAAGACTTGACTCACGCTTTACTGCACTGGTTGTAATGAAACCTATTACATTATAAACTTAATTATTAGGCTTTATTGTCAGATCTTCTGGTGGTAAAATAAAGGTCATTGCACTGCCTTTTAATTATCAAGTGTATATCGTGCATATGCGCACGCGCACACATAGACACACACATACACACACACACACACACACACATAGACACACGGCAGTACAATACAATATGCTTTGGCTCAATCACCGATTGTGTAAGAAGCTCAGCTGACTGCCTGCTGAGGTCTGGTATTACTTACTATGTAATTGACAGACCTTTGCTCTGTACTGCTTACACTTATTTTTTTCCAGTTACTTTTAAACCATATTTGGCCAACAGCAGTGGTGTTTTAGTGAGATTTTACATCTCATACTTCATGCTCGTGCAGAACTCCCAGTAATAGGCCTGACAAGATCCCAGTAATATAGGCGCGACAGGATCCCGATAATAGGCGCAACAAGATCCCGATAATAGGCACGACAAGATCCCAGTAATATAGGCACGACAAGATCCCAGTAATATAGGCACGACAAGATCCCAGTAACATAGGCACGGCAAGATCCCGGTAACATAGGCGCGACAAGATCCCGGTAATATAGGCGCGACAAGATCCCGGTAATATAGGCGCGACAAGATCCCGGTAATATAGGCGCGACAAGATCCCGGTAATATAGGCGCGACAAGATCCCGGTAATATAGGCGCGACAAGATCCCGGTAATATAGGCGCGACAAGATCCCGGTAATATAGGCGCGACAAGATCCCGGTAATATAGGCGCGACAAGATCCCGGTAATATAGGCGCGACAAGATCCCGGTAATATAGGCGCGACAAGATCCCGGTAATATAGGCGCGACAAGATCCCGGTAAAATAGGCACGACCCTTCCTACATTGAAGAAACCTTTTGCTAATTAGCATGTTTAATTCCAGGACACTTTCACCCGAGCAAAGAACTGGGTAAAGGAGCTCCAGAGACAGGCCAGCCCTAACATCGTCATCGCTTTGGCTGGGAACAAAGCCGACCTTGCTAACAAGAGAGCTGTGGATTTCCAGGTATGTGCGTCTCTGCATCTTCTGGCTAAAGGTAGCCCTGATGATGATGATGATGATGTGGTTCGACATGCTTCTGACTTCTGCACACGTTTCCACAGGAAGCGCAGGCGTACGCAGACGACAACAGCCTGCTGTTCATGGAGACATCCGCTAAGACCGCCATGAATGTCAACGAGATCTTCATGGCCATCGGTAAGCAGCAGCTGTCGCAAGCTGCGAGTGGTGCTTAGGACCACGTATTCATGTGGATCGAGAACATCTAAAAAGGACGATTAAAAACACAATGCAGTCAGAGGGATGGATTTAATGGGTTTTAATTACAATTAGAAAGCAAGACTGAAGTACTGCCATGTGCACGTATATGTACAGTACTTATATTTATTCTCTTTCTACCCCCCCTCCCCATATACATACACACACACACGCATCAAATGAGAAATCCAGTCTGTATAAACTCCCCTTTCTGTTGTCATGTATCTAATTTTGTATCTCTGATCTTATCATTTACGGAACGGCTACAGAAGCTAAGCTGGTTCCTGTTTTATAGAGTCACTGAACTTCAGCCATTTTTTTCCTCGTTTATTTATCTGCTGCAGCGTTTTCTCACGTCCACACTTAAATCCACCGAGATATAACTTGCTGAATAGTCAGTTGCTCTATAGACAAACAGTGTTAAGCGCTTAATTATCTAGCTGTCTGCTACAACAAAGCCTTTATTTATGCCACGTCCTCCGGCTGCTGCTCGCGTCTAAATACTGCTTCGTTTGTCGTCGTCATTCTTTCTTGGTATTCTGTTTGGCTGTGGGGATTTGAGTTCAGTCAGGTACAAGAGCGTTAGTGAGAGGGAAGAACTTCATACGAGTGTAATGGTCAGGTTTAAACATACTTTTGGCTGTATAGTTTATATATATTATACATAGTGTGTCACAGTTGGATTTTAAGGCACTGAGTTTACGCACTTGGCTATAGACATGCATTTAAATGTAAAGGGGAAAATAGTCACATTTCAGTCTGAATGAAGAATCAAATTGATTTGTAATGAAATCAGACATGGCTCTGGTGCTGGCACTAAACCGCCTCTCAACACATGTAGCACCGTGTGACTCGACACTCTCCAGCTGAGATGACTCATAATTGCACTATTGGGTGTCACCCAGATGAGGATGATTTCTGTTTTGGATCTGGTTTCTCTTAAGATTTCTTCATGTCATTTCAGGGAGTGTTTCTCTGCCTTTGTTGTCGCCTCTGGTATCTCATTAAGGATAAATTTGCTTTTATACCCAGATTTTTGTAATGCTGCTTCTTGGCAGCACAGCGTCCCTTGTTAAATTAAATTGAAGTGTAGAAATGCCATTTTGTTCAAACAGCAGATAATAAAACTACACTTTCATGGACTAACCGTGCTTGTTTATTTTGTCTCTATTTCCTGTCTTTTTGTTTTCTTTAACAGCTAAGAAGCTTCCGAAGAACGAGCCACAGGGCGGAGCAGGACCCGGAGGACGGGCTCGGGGCGGAGTCGACCTGCAGGAGGCGGCACCTCAGGGCAGATCCGGCCAGTGCTGCGGAGGAGGCAACTAAACCGTCCGTCCTGTCGTGTGGAGACCGTGGCCGAGGATCAACACAGACACATCATCAACCAACTCACAGTCTGACAGTTATGTCAATTCACAGCCCGAGCGGAAAATCTAGTCAGTTAGACTGTGACGTCCATCAGATTCTCCTTTCTGAACTGACCAAAGGGGCCATTCACAGCCACTTGTAAATATTCTGACCAATTATCCCTCCTTCTCGTAGGCAGAGCCACAACCTACACTTTAACAGCTGTGTTTAAGAATCAGCCACCTGTCAAAAAGAAAGAAAAAAAAAAAAAAGAATTTGGGGAATAAGGAGGGAAACCGATCAATTTTGCCGCACTTATCCGGAGATGTGAGGTTCTTGTACTAGTCTCTATTCAAACAAAAAAATCAACACTGCAGCTGAAGGGAAAACAGGCTTCCTTCTACTTTATATAACCTCTCTCTCTCTCCCTCTCTCTCCCTCTCCCTCCTCACAGTGCACTCTGACCTTTTTTTTTCCTCTCTCTCCATCTCTGGGCACAACACCTAACAAGTATTGAATTCTTCTCTCCTTCCCGATTTGTCTAATTTCCACCGAGACGAGATGGACAGATGGGAGCGAGAGACTGTTTTCCCTTCATGCGCATTTCTGTAGATTCTGTATTATTCTTGGTTATTGCTATTATTAATGTAATTCTTATGAACACCACTATTCCCAGACTAATGACTATAAAGGCTAGATTAGTTTCCCCCAAAATCATTACTGTCCAAGATCTTAAAGTGTAAATGCATAACGCATTAACAGCCATAACACCAGTGTCTTTAAAAGCATTAATGAAATAATCGACTTATCAAATCATTCGATCAACCAAGCTGGTGTTAAACACGTATGATGCAAGGCAAGGTTCGCTTCCTCTGACCAAAATCACAATATATGTGTATTGAAAAAAATAACTATGTTGCTGTATTTGTACTTTGTATTTTCTTCCTTTTTTTTTTTTCTGGAAAAAGTATATCCAATCATTACCCATTATCAATACAATACCTTCCCAAAACAGATCAATCATCCATCTAGGTTTTCCCCTTTTCATTTTGGTGAAATGAATTTTGTAAGTTTCCTCTGTGTGCATGATTTATTATTATTTTTGGATCGTTATTTTTTCCATTCTTCTTAAGGTGAACTGATATTTTTCAACTTGTGATTTAGCACAACAGACCAGAACCGCTGCCCAGGGTTGGACAAATGTTATGTTTTGTTGTCTTCCATGGATGGGGGACACAAACAGCAATCTCCTACGTGTAATTTTACCAATAAAAATAGGGGAAGGTATTTTTTTCTGTGTTTTGTGTGGTTTTGTTATGGCTACATGTATCTTCTGCTTTATAACCAGCCAGCTCTTGCTTTTTTTTTCCCCCCACCTAATTAAATGTAGATAAATATTACGTGGAAGACGATGTCGTGTTGCTTTTTGTTAATATCTCTTGTTAAAATTAACATACAATAACAATGATTTCTAAGGAAGCCGAATCATTGAGTTAGAATATCTGATGCATAGATTTATTCAATCTGGATCACTGAAATGTGGGAAGTGGTAGCTCAGTGGTTACGGGACTGTTCATCAGAAGGTTATAAGCTTAAATCCCAGGATTGCCAAGCTGCCACTGATTGGCCCTTGATCAAGGCCTTTAACTCTCAATTGTTTAGTTATATGGGGTAGATAAATCTGGATTAAGGTGTCTGCCAAATGCCCTAAATGTAACACTAATCCCACACCGCCCTCTAGTGGTGATTACGTAGAGCACAACTATCCACAGCTTTTTATTATTAAAGGAGAAAAAGGAAGGAAGTCTTTTTAATCCAATTCATGCAATTATCATTAACAACTTTAATTATTATTATTATTATTAATTATTCCACACTGATACACCTCTGTTAGCATTTGTTAAAGGGCAACTTTTTTTAAATTTATTTCATGCAGGTGAAATAAGTCAGTTAAATATAAATGTATAATAAATATAAAAAAAAACTCCTATATCTTCGTCATTGCTTTAATTAAAAATTATTTTACAACTTGAAATAGACAATGCAATCGGACCGACTTCCTGTTTATTAGGTCCACTGGACTACATTACCCATAAGCGTTTCGAGTGATGCACATGCGCAGCGTCTCCATTGTGTCTCGTGGAGATAAGCGCACGCGAGGCCTGAAATAAACATCAACGGGATAATTAAGGTGCGCGCGCGAGCGAGCGGATACAGAGGAAACTCGGCACTGAGATGGCGGAGGCAGCGGCGCAGGCGTCCTCACAGGCGCGGCTTCAGCAAGGCCAGAGCGGAGGCTCGGCGGGCTCAGGATCGGGGTCCGGAAGCAGCGACCCGGCTCGGCCCGGTCTGAGCCAGCAGCAGTGGGCGAGTCAGAAAAAAGCGCAAGTCCGCGCGTTCCCACGGGCAAAGAAGCTTGAGAAGCTCGGAGTGTTTTCGGCTTGCAAGGTAGCCGAGGCTAGCATTAGCATTAGCTTATCATTGCTAATATGACCACTTCTTGTTAGCTCACTTAGCTAGCATTATAGCTCGCTTTACTGTAAACACTGGATTAAATGGCAGGTTCATAAACAAACACAAAACATAAACCTCTCAGGTCTAAAATTATTAACTTCTCATCAACACGTTTTTTCTTTCATTTAATGCGTATATTCTCCTGTGGATCTCCATAAACCCACTAAAACAATGAATAACGTTTATATCATTTAGAACCCGGAATATTACTAATGTTACTAATCTGTGAATCGTGCAAAGCCACAATAAACCCCAAACAAATCTGTATGTGATTCTTTTTTTAATGTATAAATGATTCAGATAGCAAATCTGGTGTTTTTAGAGCACAATACAAAAATGTTTACGGCGGATGTTTTTAATTTTTCACTTTAGAAAAACAATATTTATTTATTTATTTTTATGACACGTTCATGTACGATTCTTATGTTCCTCCAATGAAACGTGCTCTAGAAGGTCTATGTCCCGCCCCTTGTTTACAGAGCTCAGGTGTTACAGTGGACAGGCATTACAGTGGACAGTGTGGACAGGCGTTACAGTGGACAGGCATTACAGTGGACAGTGTGGACAGGCGTTACAGTGGACAGTGTGGACAGGTGTTACAGTGGAGAGGCGTTACAGTGGACAGTGTGGACAGGTGTTACAGTGGACAGTGTGGACAGGTGTTACAGTGGAGAGGCGTTACAGTGGACAGTGTGGACAGGTGTTACAGTGGAGAGTGTGGACAGGTGTTACAGTGGAGAGTGTGGACAGGTGTTACAGTGGAGAGTGTGGACAGGCGTTACAGTGGAGAGTGTGGACAGGTGTTACAGTGGACAGGCGTTACAGTGGAGAGTGTGGACAGGCGTTACAGTGGACAGTGTGGACAGGTGTTACAGTGGACAGGCGTTACAGTGGAGAGTGTGGACAGGTGTTACAGTGGACAGGCGTTACAGTGGAGAGTGTGGACAGGCGTTACAGTGGACAGGCGTTACAGTGGAGAGTGGACAGGCGTTACAGTGGAGAGTGTGGACAGGCATTACAGTGGACAGGCGTTACAGTGGAGAGTGTGGACAGGCGTTACAGTGGAGAGTGTGGACAGGCGTTACAGTGGAGAGTGTGGACAGGCGTTACAGTGGACAGGCGTTACAGTGGACAGGCGTTACAGTGGAGAGTGTGGACAGGCGTTACAGTGGACAGGCGTTACAGTGGAGACTGTGGACAGGCGTTACAGTGGACAGGTGTTACAGTGGACAGGCGTTACAGTGGAGAGTGTGGACAGGCGTTACAGTGGACAGGTGTTACAGTGGACAGGCGTTACAGTGGAGAGTGGACAGGCATTACAGTGGAGAGTGTGGACAGGCGTTACAGTGGAGAGTGTGGACAGGCGTTACAGTGGAGAGTGTGGACAGGCGTTACAGTGGACAGGTTTTACAGCGGAGAGGCGTTACGGTGGAGAGTGTGGACAGGCGTTACAGTGGAGAGTGTGGACAGGCATTACAGTGGAGAGTGTGGACAGGCGTTACAGTGGAGACTGTGGACAGGCGTTACAGTGGAGACTGTGGACAGGCGTTACAGTGGACAGGCGTTACAGTGGACAGGTGTTACAGTGGAGAGTGTGGACAGGCATTACAGTGGAGAGTGTGGACAGGCGTTACAGTGGAGAGGCGTTACAGTGGACAGTGTGGACAGGTGTTACAGTGGAGAGGCGTTACAGTGGACAGTGTGGACAGGTGTTACAGTGGAGAGGCGTTACAGTGGACAGTGTGGACAGGTGTTACAGTGGAGAGGCGTTACAGTGGACAGTGTGGACAGGTGTTACAGTGGAGAGTGTGGACAGGTGTTACAGTGGACAGGCGTTACAGTGGAGAGTGTGGACAGGTGTTACAGTGGACAGGCGTTACAGTGGAGAGTGTGGACAGGTGTTACAGTGGACAGGCGTTACAGTGGAGAGTGTGGACAGGCGTTACAGTGGAGAGTGTGGACAGGTGTTACAGTGGAGAGTGTGGACAGGTGTTACAGTGGAGAGTGTGGACAGGTGTTACAGTGGACAGGCGTTACAGTGGAGAGTGTGGACAGGTGTTACAGTGGACAGGCGTTACAGTGGAGAGTGTGGACAGGCGTTACAGTGGAGAGTGTGGACAGGTGTTACAGTGGAGAGTGTGGACAGGTGTTACAGTGGAGAGTGTGGACAGGTGTTACAGTGGACAGGCGTTACAGTGGAAAGTGTGGACAGGTGTTACAGTGGACAGGCGTTACAGTGGAGAGTGTGGACAGGTGTTACAGTGGACAGGCGTTACAGTGGAGAGTGTGGACAGGCGTTACAGTGGAGAGTGTGGACAGGTGTTACAGTGGAGAGTGTGGACAGGTGTTACAGTGGAGAGTGTGGACAGGTGTTACAGTGGACAGGCGTTACAGTGGAGAGTGTGGACAGGTGTTACAGTGGACAGGCGTTACAGTGGAGAGTGTGGACAGGTGTTACAGTGGACAGGCGTTACAGTGGAGAGTGTGGACAGGCGTT
The DNA here is from genome assembly GCF_030014155.1 of Tachysurus vachellii. Taxonomy (NCBI): domain Eukaryota; kingdom Metazoa; phylum Chordata; class Actinopteri; order Siluriformes; family Bagridae; genus Tachysurus; species Tachysurus vachellii. The sequence goes on along the minus strand of NC_083477.1, from coordinate 5,613,880 downwards.
ACAGTGGAGAGTGTGGACAGGCGTTACAGTGGAGAGTGTGGACAGGTGTTACAGTGGACAGGCGTTACAGTGGAGAGTGTGGACAGGCGTTACAGTGGACAGTGTGGACAGGTGTTACAGTGGACAGGCGTTACAGTGGAGAGTGGACAGGCGTTACAGTGGACAGGCGTTACAGTGGAGAGTGTGGACAGGCGTTACAGTGGAGAGTGTGGACAGGCGTTACAGTGGAGAATGTGGACAGGCGTTACAGTGGACAGGCGTTACAGTGGAGAGTGTGGACAGGCGTTACAGTGGAGAGTGTGGACAGGCGTTACAGTGGACAGGCGTTACAGTGGAGACTGTGGACAGGCGTTACAGTGGACAGGTGTTACAGTGGACAGGCGTTACAGTGGAGAGTGTGGACAGGCGTTACAGTGGAGAGTGTGGACAGGCATTACGGTGGAGAGTGTGGACAGGCGTTACAGTGGAGAGTGTGGACAGGCGTTACAGTGGAGACTGTGGACAGGCGTTACAGTGGACAGGTGTTACAGTGGACAGGTGTTACAGTGGAGAGTGGACAGGCGTTACAGTGGACAGGCGTTACAGTGGAGAGTGTGGACAGGCGTTACAGTGGACAGGCGTTACAGTGGAGAGTGTGGACAGGCGTTACAGTGGAGAGTGTGGACAGGCGTTACAGTGGAGAATGTGGACAGGCGTTACAGTGGACAGGCGTTACAGTGGAGAGTGTGGACAGGCGTTACAGTGGAGAGTGTGGACAGGCGTTACAGTGGACAGGCGTTACAGTGGAGAGTGTGGACAGGCGTTACAGTGGAGAGTGTGGACAGGCGTTACAGTGGACAGGCGTTACAGTGGAGACTGTGGACAGGCGTTACAGTGGACAGGTGTTACAGTGGACAGGTGTTACAGTGGAGAGTGTGGACAGGCGTTACAGTGGAGACTGTGGACAGGCGTTACAGTGGACAGGCGTTACAGTGGACAGGTGTTACAGTGGAGAGTGTGGACAGGCGTTACAGTGGACAGGCGTTACAGTGGAGAGTGTGGACAGGCGTTACAGTGGAGAGTGTGGACAGGTGTTACAGTGGAGAGTGTGGACAGGTGTTACAGTGGAGAGTGTGGACAGGTGTTACAGTGGACAGGCGTTACAGTGGAAAGTGTGGACAGGTGTTACAGTGGACAGGCGTTACAGTGGAGAGTGTGGACAGGTGTTACAGTGGACAGGCGTTACAGTGGAGAGTGTGGACAGGCGTTACAGTGGAGAGTGTGGACAGGTGTTACAGTGGAGAGTGTGGACAGGTGTTACAGTGGAGAGTGTGGACAGGTGTTACAGTGGACAGGCGTTACAGTGGAGAGTGTGGACAGGTGTTACAGTGGACAGGCGTTACAGTGGAGAGTGTGGACAGGTGTTACAGTGGACAGGCGTTACAGTGGAGAGTGTGGACAGGCGTTACAGTGGAGAGTGTGGACAGGCGTTACAGTGGAGAGTGTGGACAGGTGTTACAGTGGACAGGCGTTACAGTGGAGAGTGTGGACAGGCGTTACAGTGGACAGTGTGGACAGGTGTTACAGTGGACAGGCGTTACAGTGGAGAGTGGACAGGCGTTACAGTGGACAGGCGTTACAGTGGAGAGTGTGGACAGGCGTTACAGTGGAGAGTGTGGACAGGCGTTACAGTGGAGAATGTGGACAGGCGTTACAGTGGACAGGCGTTACAGTGGAGAGTGTGGACAGGCGTTACAGTGGAGAGTGTGGACAGGCGTTACAGTGGACAGGCGTTACAGTGGAGACTGTGGACAGGCGTTACAGTGGACAGGTGTTACAGTGGACAGGCGTTACAGTGGAGAGTGTGGACAGGCGTTACAGTGGAGAGTGTGGACAGGCATTACGGTGGAGAGTGTGGACAGGCGTTACAGTGGAGAGTGTGGACAGGCGTTACAGTGGAGACTGTGGACAGGCGTTACAGTGGACAGGTGTTACAGTGGACAGGTGTTACAGTGGAGAGTGGACAGGCGTTACAGTGGACAGGCGTTACAGTGGAGAGTGTGGACAGGCGTTACAGTGGACAGGCGTTACAGTGGAGAGTGTGGACAGGCGTTACAGTGGAGAGTGTGGACAGGCGTTACAGTGGAGAATGTGGACAGGCGTTACAGTGGACAGGCGTTACAGTGGAGAGTGTGGACAGGCGTTACAGTGGAGAGTGTGGACAGGCGTTACAGTGGACAGGCGTTACAGTGGAGAGTGTGGACAGGCGTTACAGTGGAGAGTGTGGACAGGCGTTACAGTGGACAGGCGTTAC
>NC_083477.1:5594087-5606587 GCF_030014155.1 Tachysurus vachellii | reverse complement strand
CTCTTTTCTCTCTCTCTATATATATATATATATTTTCTCTCTATTCTCTCTCTATTCTCTCTCTCTCTCTCTCTCTCTCTCTTCAAACTAATCAAAACATAACCCCTCTCTCTCTTTTCTCTCTCTCTCTCTATATATATATATATATATATTCTCTCTCTCTCTCTATTCTCTCTCTCTCTCTCTCTATTCTCTCTCTATTCTCTCTCTCTCTCTCTCTATTCTCTCTCTATTCTCTCTCTCTCTCTCTCTCTCTCTCTCTCTCTCTCTTTTCAAACTAATCAAAACATAACCCCTCTCTCTCTCTTCTCTCTCTCTCTCTCTCTCTCTCTCTCTCTCTCTCTCTCTCTCTCTCTCTCTCTCTCTCTCTCTCTTCAAACTAATCAAAACATAACTCCTCTCTCTCTCTTCCTCTCTTCTCTCTCTCTCTCTCTCTCTCTTCAAACTACTCAAAACATAACCCCTCTCTCTCTTTTCTCTCTCTCTCTCTCTCTCTCTCTCTCTCTCTCTCTCTTCAAACTAATCAAAACATAACCCCTCTCTCTCTTCCTCTCTTCTCTCTCTCTCTCTTCAAACTAATCAAAACATAACCCCTCTCTCTCTTTTCTCTCTCTCTCTCTCTCTCTCTCTCTCTCTCTCTCTCTCTTCAAACTAATCAAAACATAACTCCCCTCTCTCTCTTCTCTCTCTCTCTCTCTCTCTCTCTCTCTCTCTCTCTCTCTCTCTCTCTCTCTCTCTCTCTCTTCAAACTAATCAAAACATAACCCCTCTCTCTCTTCTCTCTCCCTCTCTCTTCTCTCTTCCGCTCTCTTTTCTCTCTCCCTCTCTCTCTCTTTCTTTCTCTTCCTCTCTCTCTCTCCCTCTTCTCTCTCTCTCGCTCTTTCTTTCTCTTCCTCTCTTTCTTTCTCTTCCTCTCTCTCTCTCTCCCTCTTCTCTCTCTCTCCCTCTTCTCTCTCTCTCCCTCTTCTCTCTCTCTCTTCTCTCTCTCTCTCACTCACTGACACACAGGAGAGAAGAGGAAGTTACCAGAAGCCCTGACCCTAGAGGATGCCAAGCGGATCAGGGTGATGGGTGATATCCCTATGGAGCTGGTCAACGAGGTGATGACGACCATCACTGACCCTGCTGCCATGCTCGGTCCAGAGGTCAGTAGCTCTCAGTCCAGTGATCTTAGACTTCTGACCCCACACCACTCTGAGCTCTGTCCGTTATAACACAGATCAATCGTACTATAGTGTCATGAATCTCAATTTCCCGGATGCGTCGTAACTGACTCTGAAGGTCCTTTGACGTGGTCCATGTCTGTGACCACACCAATATAAAATAATGATTATTGAGAATTAGTTTTATTTTCATTTCCCCAGACAAGTCTCCTGTCTGCGAATGCAGCGCGGGATGAGACGGCACGTCTGGAGGAGAGGAGAGGCATCATAGAGTTCCACGTGATCGGTAACTCGCTCTCTCAGAAGTCCAACAAGAAGATCCTGATGTGGTTGGTTGGGCTGCAGAACGTCTTCTCCCATCAGCTACCACGCATGCCCAAAGAGTACATCACACGCCTCGTCTTTGACCCGTGAGTCTATTAATTAAGCGTCGACTCAAACCGTCTCTGTCTCAACTTCAGCGTGACCTGACATGTACTCGTGTTCACGTTGCCTATCCACATGACCGATGCCTCCAAACTCCATTCGGTTTATTTTTCCACCCGCCTGTGGAGGCGCCAGAATATGATATGCTCCTGAATCCACAGCTCCGGTGATACAAAACATCCTTCAAATGGAGATTTTGGATGTAACATTAAGCCATAGATCCAGTTCATCTTCAGGCCATACAGGTGAACCCTGACCAGGATAAAGCTGAAGATAACGTATGACCATGTTGGTGTTTCCTTCTTTTCTCTGTTGGGGCCTAAACCGGAAGTAGGCGGGGCTTGTCTTGAAATGGGCGGGGCTTTAACCGGTAATAATTAATTTGTAATATTTATAACACTAGCTTACTACCTTTATGTTTATATGAAATACAGCAAAAACGTGTCAGACACTCAGTGTCTGGTTACTGGTTAGAGACAGCTGAAGGTTTAAAAAAGAAAAAAAATCTCCGACAGGCAGAGACGCAATGCGAGTCGCATTCTACCAAGCAAGCACCACGTCTGATCGAACCCACGTTTACCAGAACTCTACTGGTTAGTAAGTACGTATTATTAACGTTACAACCCGAAGTAAAAAGCTGAAGAAACCCTAAACGTTAACGGAAAAGACCTGCGAACCCGAGTGACTGAGGGAGAGACAGAGAGCTGTTCTGTGTGTGACTGTGAGTGAGCAGAGCGAGATACAGCAACACAATACATCTGTATGTGTGTAGGGGAGGGGCGCTGTGACTAGCCTATCACTGTAGGGGAGGGGCGCTGTGACTAGCCTATCACTGTAGGGAAGGGGCGCTGTGACTAGCCTATCACTGTAGGGGAGGGGCGCTGTGACTAGCCTATCACTGTAGGGGAGGGGCGCTGTGACTAGCCTATCACTGTAGGGGAGGGGCGCTGTGACTAGCCTATCACTGTAGGGGAGGGGCGCTGTGACTAGCCTATCACTGTAGGGGAGGGGCGCTGTGACTAGCCTATCACTGTAGGGGAGGGGCGCTGTGACTAGCCTATCACTGTAGGGGAGGGGCGCTGTGACTAGCCTATCACTGTAGGGGAGGGGCGCTGTGACTAGCCTATCACTGTAGGGGAGGGGCGCTGTGACTAGCCTATCACTGTAGGGGAGGGGCGCTGTGACTAGCCTATCACTGTAGGGGAGGGGCGCTGTGACTAGCCTATCACTGTAGGGGAGGGGCGCTGTGACTAGCCTATCACTGTAGGGGAGGGGCGCTGTGACTAGCCTATCACTGTAGGGGAGGGGCGCTGTGACTAGCCTATCACAGAACGCTGACACAATCAGATACCCAATGATGATTTTCATTCAATCCGAGCACAGATATTGACTCGTATTACTTGTATAATACTCGTACTCGGCAGAAGTGCTTTATCTGTACCGGATAATCGTTTCAGCCGAGTATCCGGCTCATCTCTATTCTTAACATTATTCTTGAATCAGTGATTATTCTTTAATCAATCACAGTCACTGAAGCACCATGAAATACTTCACATTTAGATCAATTGATTTCATCAATGGACATTAGAATTAAAGCCACTTTGTGCTCAGGGCTTCATCAGCGTTATAACGCTGACCTGTTAGTTCCACAGGAGCTCTTGGTTGCTTCATTCTACTCGACTACAAACTGTTATAGAAAGGACATTATTTACATTGCCATCATTTCCTGTCCAGTGTCCCCTAAATAAGGATGAGGTTCACTTCTGTGTCGGGTTCCTCTCAAGGTTTCTTCCTCCTGTCATCACAGGAAGTTTTTCCTCATCACCATCACCACAGGCTTGATCATTAGAGATAAATCGTAATCGTAAACTTAATCTTAAACTTTTAACATTTTTATTCTATTTCTGTACTTCTATAAAGCGACTTTGAGACAATGTGAATTGTTAAAGTGCTAAACAAAAAAAAAAATAGAATTGAATTAATTGAAAACAAGTTTTCAGAAATGTCCCTAATATACATGGAGGCCTGAGACTATGAAAGGTGGCCTTTAATGCGTCTCCTTAGTAATCGTTGTCTCCAGATGTAATGTAATGTTAATGGTTCTAACAGTTTACAGCAGCTGCACAAATGCACCTTGTCATCAGAACATAAACCACATCCTTCATGTGTATCCTGTCGTGTAGCTCAGGGCCATAATAAAAGCACATGAGCTTTACTTACAATCTACAAGAGCTTGATTTCATCCATAATTAACATTTTCTGACCTATTATTTCTATGTATGTTCACAGGAAACACAAAACTTTGGCTCTGATTAAAGATGGCCGTGTGATTGGTGGGATTTGCTTCCGAATGTTTCCCACTCAGGGCTTCACTGAGATCGTTTTCTGTGCTGTTACTTCAAATGAGCAAGTAAAGGTATGGAAACATGCACGAAACAATTGTAAACATGCTGGGGGTTATGTGGATGCCTTACTGTGTGTGTGTGTGTGTGTGTGTGTGTGTGTGTGTGTGTGTGTGTGTGTGTGTGTGTGTGTGTGTGTGTGTGTGTGTGTGTGTGTGTGTGTGTGTGTGTGTGTGTGTGTGTGTGTGTGTGTGTGTGTGTGTGTGTGTGTGTGTGTGTGTGTGATTTAGGGCTATGGCACTCACCTGATGAATCATCTGAAGGAGTATCACATCAAGCATGGCATTCTTTACTTCCTGACCTACGCTGATGAGTATGCTATTGGTTACTTCAAAAAACAGGTACCCCTCTCTCTCTCTCTCTCTCTCTCTCTCTCTCTCTCTCTCAGACTCTCTCTCTCTCTCTCTCTCTCTCTCTCTGTGTGTGCGTCTGTCTCTCTCTCTCTCTGTGTGTGCGTCTGTCTCTCTCTCTCTCTGTGTGTGCGTCTGTCTCTCTCTTTGTGTGTGCATCTCTCTCTCTCTCTCTCTTTGTGTGTGCGTCTCTCTTTCTTTCTTTCTCTGTCTCTCTCTCTTTCTCTGTTTCTTTCTCTCTCTGTGTGTGCATCTCTGTCTCTCTCTCTTTCTCTGTCTCTCTCTCTCTTTCTCTGTCTCTCTCCCTTTCTCTGTTTCTTTCTCTCTCTCTGTGTGCATCTCTGTCTCGCTCTCTTTCTCTGTCTCTCTCTCTTTCTCTCTCTCTGTGTGCCTGTCTTTCTTTGTTTTTATGCCTGTCTGTCTCTCGCTCCCACTATCTCTATTCTCTTTCTGCCCGTCTCTCTCTCTCTCTCTCTCTCTCTCTCTCTCTCTCTCTCTCTCTCTCTCTCTCTCTCTCTCTCTCTCTCTCTCTCTCTCTCTCTCTCTCTCTCTCTCTCTCTCTCTCTCTCTCTCCCCTCTGTTTATATATAACTGTTTGTGGTTTCTCTGTCTAACCTGTAACCATAGGGCTTCTCCAAAGACATCAAAGTGCCAAAGAGTCGTTACCTTGGCTACATTAAGGATTATGAAGGAGCCACGCTGATGGAATGTGAGCTCAATCCCAGAATCCCCTACACAGAGCTGTCTCACATCATCAAAAGGCAAAAAGAGGTGAGTCTCACAGATCAGCCTGCACCTCTGTGTGACAAGAGCTTTACTGCCTCGGGCTCCTGAGGCATCTGAGAACACTCAGTTTTGTCAGATCTAAAATAATTGCACACTTGGCTGCTAAGTTTTTTGAGTCGTGCATCATGATGTAATTTGTTGAGTCGTGTCTCTGTCTAAAATCTACAGTTTTTTAAACCACATGGATGCATTTGCAGATAATCCTGTCTGTCTGTCTATGTCCCTGTCTGTCTGTCTCTGTCTGTCTCTGACTGTCTGTCTGTCTGTCTATGTCCCTGGCTGTCTGTCTGTCTGTCTATGTCCCTGTCTGTCTGCCTAAATCCCTGTCTGTCTATGTCCCTGTCTGTCTGTCTGTCTGTGTATGTCCCTGTCTGTCTGTCTCTGACTGTCGGTCTGTCTATGTCCCTGACTGTCTGTCTGTCTGCCTATGTCCCTGTCTGTCTGTCTCTGTCTGTCTATCTATGCCTCTGTCTGTCTGTGTCCGTTTATGTCCCTGTCTGTCTGCCTGTGTCTGTCTGTCTGTCTGCGTCCCTGTCTGTCTGTGTCCGTGTCTGTGTCCGTGTCTCTGCATCCCTGTCTGTCTGTGTCCGTGTCTCTGTCTCCGTTTCTGTGTCTGTCTGTGTCCGTGTCATGTCCCTGTCTGTCTGTGTCCGTGTCATGTCCCTGTCTGTCTGTGTCTGTCTGTGTTACAGATCATCAAGAAGCTGATTGAGAGGAAGCAGAGCCAAATCCGTAAGGTGTACCCCGGCCTCACCTGCTTCAAGGAGGGAGTCCGACAGATACCTGTGGAGAGCATTCCAGGCATTAGTGAGTGTGTGTGTGTGTGTGTGTGTGTGTGTGTGTGTGTGTGTGTGTGTGTGTGTGTGTGAGATGACAATGTTTAAGTGCCATCTTTGAATTTCATTGCTCATCTTGTTGTTAAACTACTGAACTGGTGATTTTATATAAATAAACTTGTATGTCTTCAGACTAATGGTTAAAAAGATGGCTAGAGATATCTAACAAACATTATTGTTTATGGCTGACACCAGTACTGTGAAACAGCTTTTTTTTTTGTCTCTCAAACTCCTAAAAATAATCTTATAATAATCTTAACTTTAAAACAATACCTTTGTCAAGCAAAGAAAGAACATTATCGGTGGCACGATGTGAGTGATGAGCGCCACCTAGTGTTCACAGCTATATTTATATTCTCAAATATACATCATAAATACAAAATGCACAACTGCATTTCATTTAGTGCAATAAGCCCATTGAATTTTGTTATTACCCAATTAATATAATAACTCATGCATTGATTATCATTAGCACATTGTTTTTAATTTTGAGCCTTTTCTCCGTTTCTCTTTCTTGCTATTCAGGAGAAACAGGTTGGAAACCCAGCGCTAAAGAGAAAAAGTGAGTGACATTGTGTCACTGAACTGTATTGTCCCTCATCCTGTATTCTTCATCTCAGCTTTTATTATTATTATTATTTTTTTTTTTTTTTCATTTTTAATCCATTTTTTTATTCCACAGTAAAGAACTGAAGGATCCTGACCTTCTCTACAACATACTGAAAAATCTCCTGGCTCAGATTAAAGTAAGAGCTTTTAATAACCCCAACCCCTTTTCCACACTACGTCAGAGTGAACCTCTCTTTTCCTGTCTGAGATTCTTCTCCTGCGTTAATGTACATTCGTGTTTAATGGCTTAACAGATTTGTATAGGCTTATTGCAAAAATTCTGCCATATTTTAATTGGCCTGAGATCTTGTTTGAGGAAAGAACAAGGACTAAAATCTCTTAATCGTCAGCCACTGGGATTGAACTCGAGCATTGGTTAGAATAAGAAATATCACTCCTGATAGATTCCCGTCTCAGCGTTCAGTAAAATGTTAATGGAACACCTCCTTAAAAAAGTATGTATATGTAGAACACCTAGGTGTACATTTTGTACTCTGTGTGTGTGTGTGTGTGTGTGTGTGTGTAACAGACACACCCAGACGCTTGGCCCTTTATGGAGCCAGTGAAGAAGTCCGAAGCTCCAGACTACTACGACATCATCAAATTCCCTATTGGTCAGTTTGTCCTCTTGTCTTTAACATACATATAACACATCTCAGTTTGGACACTATAGTGTTTATTGTTCATAAATATAAAACCTCATCGCACATTAATGAAGCAGTTAATTAAATTATACCCATAACTGGAAAAAAATAAAAATAAAATAGAAATGCAGAAGACAAAGTATTCGAAAGCTCACAACGGTCAGCCTCTAATATTGTTTTGTTCTTGTTTAATGTTATTTTATTATTTATTAGAAATGTGGCCCTAAATATAATGTAATATTATTATGCCATTTTTTTAAAAAATCTTTTTTATATATTTTTTTTATATATATTTAAATTTATTCTCTCGCATTACTGAACATCTCTCTCTCTCTTCGTTTAGCTGTCGTGAAAATAGAATTTGTTAGTAATATGAATTGAGGAGTTCAATTTTTTATTTATTTTTTTTATTATTTATTTATTTATTTATTTATTTATTTTTAGAATTTTGCGATGACGTGAGACTGATCACATAACATTTGGAAATAAGAGAATTCCAACTGAATTAGCATTTTAAATCTGTAACATTTCCTTTTTTTAATTATTGTTATTATTATTTTTGTTTATAATAGCATTTATTGTATTTATTATTGATTTTGTGTATTTAAATGCTTGTTTCACTGATCGGTTAAATTTAACGTGTTTGATTTAAATCTTAACTTCAAACCAAACTGGACTTTAAATAAGGTTAGTTTAACTATACGGTTATTTAAAGACAAAAAAACTGTCCGGCTCCAGTTAATCACCAAAATAGTTACATAATTAGCCTAATATGTAAATAGTCGGATTATGTTTGTAGGGCACTGTGATTTATTTAACGTTAAAAAGGGCTTTGGTGGAAAAAAGTGTAATATCCTGATCTGTAGACCTGTTTACATGAAGATAATTAACCCTTCTGGACACTTTAGGACTTTTTGTCAACAGTAAAAATTGGACATTTTACCTCTTCCAAGCGGAGGGAAGCATAAACAAGCAAGAATGCATGTTTTTTTTTTCTTGTCATTACCATGAAATGAAAAAACATGGTTATAATGGCAGTCATTGGGGAAAAAACAGCTCTGATGTGTAAACGAGGGAGAAATAATTCAAATCTAATGCTGCACAAAAACTATCAATGCATAAAATCTAATGTTATTAGTCATCTGTGACATATCAGACTAATAAAAGGTACAAAAAAAGAGAACAATCCAGTTCACTTTATATTAAAAATGTCATTTTGTGTGATTTTTTTTTTTAAGATTTAGTAGTTTTGATTAGAACTAAGGTTGATTAACAGATTTATGCAATAAAAAATGAATTGGATATATTTTTATATGTTTAATTTAGTGGACGTTTTTGTCCACGCACATGACTAAAGGGTGGTATTTTTAAAGTGTCCGCAAGTTTTAAGCTCTTATTTATCACATCTGAAAATTAGTCAACTTGATTAACAGCCAGGTGTCTGATCTCTCCGTTAGACCTGAAGACCATGACGGAGCGTCTTAAGAACCGCTACTACGTGACCAAGAAGCTGTTCATCGCCGACCTGCAGCGAGTCATCACCAACTGCAGGGAGTACAACCCTCCTGACAGCGAGTACTGCAAATGCGCCAACACGCTCGAGAAGTTCCTCTACTTCAAACAGAAAGAGACCGGCCTCATCGATAAGTGACCCGACGCTCACACAGCGGTGGGATTTAAAGGGGCAGGACGTGTACAGCAGCAGGCATCACCAAAAACTCCCTGTCACGCGAAGACGTACAAGACAGAACAATCAGAAATGTGTGTGAGGAAGAAGAGGAGCGAAGTCACTGGGCATTAGGGATGTAAAAATGAACTTCTGGTGGTTAAAGTCTCGCTTTGGACCTTGTTATTCTTTCCGTCTGGTTTCGGCACGTCGTATACGCACAGTTTAGAGAATAACACGTCTGATAATACCGATTAAACCCGTTCGTATCGATACTCCGTCATAACGTTCTACCACAGCGCTGTTGAATGCTCAATTCTGATTCGTCAGATAGTAATGATCCATTTTCTACATCAGAAGCTCTGACAGTCTGTTAGGTTTATATTGTAATGTTCTGCTTCTTATACGTTTATCGTTTCTATATATACATATCTACATGTAATATACTCACAGACTTTTTTTTTTATAGTGTTCCAATTTCTCAATAACATGACACAGTTTTTTATTAATAGGCTGGTTATTAACTTTAACAGAGAAAAACAATGAGGCTGGTGAGGGAATAATTGTTGTTTGGGAAATATTGCTGCTATAATGTACATCGTTTCATTGTTACAAATGGGTAAAAAAGTGCTTTTTATTCTGCAACTAATACATTGGCAGCGTGGGCAAATTGCACCGATCTAAGGAATTAAAAACACTTTTGCGATACAGTCTTAAAAATGGGTAAACGTTTAAGAGCGGTAACAGTGACTCCATGTCACAACACTCGGCTATTGATTATTTTCCCTTTAACAGCATATCCAGAGCTGATTTATTCCACACACAGGCTACGTTAAAATGCTTAGCGATTAAGCTTTCTTGCGTCAAAATCTGCATATACGCTACGGATCCAGCGTTTACTCACTATAAGGTGACACCGATTGCTCATCGATAGTGTACACAGAGCCACAAATAGTCCAATGGAGCCAGGAGTGACTTACGATATAGAAGAGTTGAGGCCAGTTCTCAGTGAAATGTTTCTGTGTGTCTAAATTCTCTTCATGTTTTCGAATCGGTTTTGTTTACATTTGTTATTCTTATCGCTCCCATATGTGCCATTCCTCCAGCGAATCCATACGGGAAACCACACTTAGGGCTTCTTGCCCATGTCTTTGAACTACTGTAATTTCTTTCTGGACTGTAAGGCTAAAGCTGCACGTTATGTGTTACAGTTGCATCGACTCGGGTTTAATTTTTTACCGTCCGAGCGCAGAATATAGACAAATATTCTGATGGAATTGAGCTGAATATACAAAAAAAAAAAAGCATGATCGTGCTGTATTTATGTGCCACGTTTCTGTTTGACAGACTGCATATGAAATGTTCACAGGATATAATATTATATATCTATTAAAATCTCAGCACCAGATCAACACGTCTCGGTTTAGCACCTCTGTTCATTTGCAGGTATAAGCCATATTTATCACTGCAGTGTTTCTTCAGTGCTTTGAGAGATGATGATGTCCACTGGAATGCATTTTTTTTTTTTGTGTGGAAAAGTAAACACAAAAAAACGCTCCCCGTGTATCAGAATAGATTTTTTTCTTTACTTTACTTTATTAAAGTGTGTGTTGAAATGTTACACAGATCAACACACACCCTTACGTACCTGTTCGTGATGTTCTGATGTTGCATGATCTCAGCAACTTTACTCTTTGCATTAAAGAATGTAGCTCATGACGTTAACACGAAAACGATCTTCCCCGTTCTTCCCCTCCTCAATGGAGGATGATGTTCATGGCTTTGGTTACATTTTGGTGCATTTCTTTGTACTGTAATTCTGTTTATATATATATATATATATATATATATATATATATATATATATATATATATATATATATATATATATATATATAAATAAATAAACCTTTTTATAATGTATTTTATTTCTGGTTCTTAAAATGTTTCGTAATATGTGATGTGATTTATTAGTTTGGAAAGCAAGGCGTGTTAATTGCAAGGCTAAACATTGTGTTTGTTGGGGAATTCCTTCAGTTTTGTTTTCCTGACATCACTTGGCTGTGTTAAGGGCTCCTCAAGGGGATCTCCTACATCCTGCTGGGCCTTTTGTAGTGTGATCTATCTCTCGCTCTCTCTCTGTGTGTGTGTGTGTGTGTGTGTGTGTGTGTGTGTGTGTGTGTGTGTGTGTGTGTGTGTGTGTGTGTGTGTGTGTGTGTAATAATCCATAGGTGAAACACTGAGCTGGGTAATGAACGATTCTTAAGAAGAAGCCTGATGAAATCCAGCTGCTGCTCCTCTTGCATCTCCTCTTGCAGTCTTCTCACAGATTGCATTCACACACAGCTTTTCTTCTTACTCCAGATTTATTTACTTACTTTATTATCTTTTTTGCTGTCACTGTCGTTACCGCTGCACACACCAACTGTATCTCGTACTGTATTTGTTCCCCTGACTGCTGTATGTCGTTCCCCCCCCTAGCCTGGGCCCTTCCTTTACATTCGCTCTGTTTTCAGTTTCGTTTCTTAGGCACACAAGCTGACCGAGAAAGGCTTATTTAAAGAGCCGAACAGATGATTCCTCTTCACAACACAGCACAGTTCGTCCACTGACAGGTCTGTGAAACGGTAAGGGTTTAATCTTTAACCTTTTAATCTGGTTATAAGGCAGAGAGAGAGAGAAAGAGAGACTTTGGAAGTAAGGAACCTGTGCTATGTTATATATGTCACATAACTCTGACATAAGGCATTATTCTAATTTATTTTATAATTTATTTTATTTTAATACAGATTATAATAACATTATAATTGTATATAAAACATATAATTCATCTGATGTGTTTTTATTTATTTATTTGTTTGTTTGTTTGTTTGTTTGTTGTCATTTATCGACGGAGGAAATATTATACTGGAATCCATGCTTTTATGTGATCCTTTTTCAATCCCTTTTTTGGCCCTACGTTTTTGTGTGTTCTGTAAAGCTGCTTCGAGATGATGTCCGTTGTTAAAAGGACAATACGTATAAATTTGAATTGAATAGATATACAGAGCATAGAGTATATTTGGCAGAGGAATGCAGTCGGTTGTGAGTTAATGCTAATGGAATACGTGTCGTAACAAAGGAGTACAAAAACCGCACCTTTAAACCGCTCATCAGACACGTGTTCTTATTCAAAGTGACTTACATTTACGTGGTTAAGAGAATTTCTTACGTATTCAGCAGTGGCAGCTTGGCTTCAGAACAAATGTCCACTGATCTACCAGAGCTTGTTCTTTCGTGTGTAGATGGAGGAGATCTCGCTGAGGCCGTACCAACGTGAGGTGGTCCAGGCGGCTCTGAGAAAGGAGAACAGCATCATCTGGCTTCCTACAGGTGGAGGAAAGACCAGAGCTGCTGTCTACGTGGCCAAAAGGCACCTGGAGACTCATCCCGATGCTAAAGTGGCTGTTCTTGTCAACAAGGTACGAAGTCAACAAGCATCAACTGGCAGCTCTGTAATGTAAAACTCACTGATTTTAATAAGGACAGGGTTTTATAAAGGACAGTTTAAAAACACTACGTAGTTCCGTTTAGACTTTTGGTCTGTGTGTGTTTTTGTAGGTGCACCTGGTGGATCAA
>NC_083477.1:5564087-5589087 GCF_030014155.1 Tachysurus vachellii | reverse complement strand
GTGCTGTCTGAGTGGGCGAGTAAATGCAACACACACACACACACACACACAAAACATGAGTCACAGTGCTGCAGTCCACTGTTCATCCTGTGTATTTGGAGCCACACTCGGAGCAGATATCTGGGAAAAGTAACATGCTTGCCTTAAAGTCAGTATCAACTTCAGAAGATTTCCAACTAAGCCTTTATTAAACTGTGCACGCTTCACCGAGATACTTTCCAGGGCCAAAAAAAATGTACACAAAATGAGCAAACCGGCCAGGACTGAGTTTCTAAAATGCGTTGTAACTCAGCGATACTTTAGAACATGACCGGAACAAGAAAAAAGCAAGAGCCTGATGATGAAACGATGGTTTGTAGTTGGTGTAACGTAAGTGAATGACAGGAACAATATGAATGAATGAATTGGGGACATGGAAGCATTTATTAACACCACATACACATTACAGCACAGTGAAATTGTTTTCTTCGCATAACCCAACTGATGTGGTTGGTGTCAGAGTGCAGGGGCAGCTATGATACAGTGCCCCTGGAGCAGCGAGGTTTAAAGGCCTTGCGTAAGGGCCCAACAGAGGCAGTTTGGTAGCGCTGGGGCATGAACACTGATGATCTGATCAACAACCCAGAGCCTTAACCACTTGGGCCAGTAAAAAAAAAAAGTCATTATCAAGGTCATCAGTATGTACAGTTATTGGACAACGGTCAACTTCGGTTCAGTTCAGTTTCATGTGCTTAGAGATTTTAACAGTGGACGTTGTCTTTAAGCAGATTTACAGAACATAAAGTGTTTATGAATGTTTATTTAATTTATCTCAGATGAATAAACCTGAGGTGACTGTGGTAACTCTTTTAGATGGTATGAGGGAGAAACCTTGAGAGGAACCTGACTCAAAAGTCAACCTCATCCTCATTTGGGTGACACTTGAGGGTGCTGTAGGAAACTCTTAACATTAAGTCCAATTCATGACAATTTTCAGGGGGGCACGGTGGCTTAGTGGTTAGCACGTTCGCCTCACACATCCAGGGTTGGGGGTTCGATTCCCGCCTCCACCTTGTGTGTGTGGAGTTTGCATGTTCTCCCCGTGCCTCAGGGGGTTTCCTCCAGGTACTCCGGTTTCCTCCCCCGGTCCAAAGACATGCATGGTAGGTTGATTGGCATCTCTGGAAAATTGCCTGTAGTGTGTGATTGTGTGAGTGAATGAGAGTGTGTGTGCCCTGCGATGGGTTGGCACTCTGTCCAGGGTGTATCCTGCCTTGATGCCCAATGACGCCTGAGATAGGCACAGGCTCCCCGTGACCCGAGGTAGTTCGGATAAGCGGTAGAAGATGAATGAATGACAATTTTCACTTATGCAACCTCAATCACAGTTGCTTTTATTCACAAATAAAAACCATTTCTATTTATTATTCGTTTTTATTTCAGCCAGTCTTTATTTCAGCTCGGTTGTGGACAGTCTTATAGGAATTAGCACACGGTTTTGTGTCGACTCGAACACATGCACGCATTATGGACTCCTTGGTTTTGTTCTCGTTTGTAATCTGTGTTTTGTGTGTTCCGTTTTCATCCACTCGAGACTGTTCAGACTGTACTAATGACGTGTTAGGGCTCCGTGTATAAGAAACAGGAAGAGATGGAGGAGGGAGAGAGAGCATGAGACAGACAGAGAGAGGGACAGAGGGAAACCTGTACACTACCATTCTCACTCTGTCATCCTTGTTCATTCCCTCTATCACACTAATCTTCTGTCTTTCCTCAGCTAACCCATACACCAATAACACCCCCCTTTTCACTTCTGTCAGCCTCTCACTATGGACTGTAAAAAAAAAAAAAAAGGATACTGTCAATCTTTCCTCCTTTTCTTTCTTCCTTTCAGAAGGTAATCGTCTGCTCTAGAAAGAATATTAATAATCTTGACTGGCTGTTAGGTAAAAAAGAGAGACAAAAGGAGTGTGTGTGTGTGTGTGTGTGTGTGTGTGTGTGTGTGTGTGTGTGCCACTTTGTTCGGATAGCCAATAACAGCAAGCAAAAAGCAAGATAATTTGCCCAAATGGAGCAATTTGCACAGTGCAATTGGTGAGCTCGCCTTTTCACAACTAACAGCTGTGTGTGTGTGTGTGTGTGTGTGTGTGTGTGTGAGCGAGCTTGTGCATGCTTTTGAACATTGGAGCTACTCAATAGCCAGTAGACGAATATAGAGCAAGATGTATATAATCACTAAAAGAAAGTAAGGTAAAATGCAGCCCGAACATATTCAGTCCCCTTCAAAAGTATTGGAAAGATCTCGACCCCATTGTTTGGTGCGTCATCAAGCCAGAGACATAAAAAACTAAACTGCTGTCTTTTCTAGGTGTGTACCTCAACTTCTTTTAGATGTTTGTTTTATTGGCTTTCTCCTTTCAGTCTTCATCAGGATGTAAAATGCTGCTCAGTTAGTTTGAGGTGTGCTGATTGACGTGGCGGGGGGGGGACCCTGGCTTAGTGGTTAGCACGTTCGCCTCACACCTCCAGGGTTGGAGGTTCGATTCCCGCCTCCGCCTTGTGTGTGTGGAGTTTGCATGTTCTCCCCGTGCCTCGGGGGTTTCCTCCGGGTACTTCGGTTTCCTCCCCCAGTCCAAAGACATGCATGGTAGGTTGATTGGCATCTCTGGAAAATTGTCCGTAGTGTGTGATTGCGTGAGTGAATGAGTGTGTGTGTGTGCCCTGTGATGAGTTGGCACTCCGTCCAGGGTGTATCCTGCCTTGATGCCCGATGATGCCTGAGATAGGCACAGGCTCCCCGTGACCCGAGGTAGTTCGGATAAGCGGTAGAAAATGAATGAATGAATGAATGAATGAATGAATGAATGATTGACGTGTCCAGTCTCAAACCTTCCAAAGACTTGACCAGTCTTTCACCCACCTCTGTCTCCGATTGTCTATTGTTTTGTTGGCACTGTGTTTTGGGACATGTTCTTACTGCATGAAGAAGTTCCTCCTAATTAGACTGGATGCATTTCTGTGGAATCTGATAGGCAGAACCTTTCCGTAGATGTCCATCGTGAGCAGATCCTATTTTCCTTCACACTTTGGCTGTTCCATCACATTATTAGAGGTTCATTTTGGGTCCAGAATTTTTGAGGATCGTCTCAGTGAGTGAGTTGCATCTTCTTGTATATTTCTGCTCTCATAATCTTAATGGTAGATTGTGATACCTTCATCCCTGACCTGTGGAAGTTGCTGTTGTTGATGTCACTGACAGTTCATTTTGGGTTTTGAAGTTCAACAGTTGTTGTTTTCCTTGGGCAACAGGTTCAGAGTCTGGTTGATAGTACAATAGTGGTTTGTCAGACTGGTGGGTTTCCACCGGTTTTTCAATTTATTCCCACCTCCCAAAATGGTCTAAAGGTGGTTTGGTATATTTGTGCCACATATGGCCATTATCAAAAATGAGAATTTGCATATAGGTGTGTGTATGTGTGTGTGTGTATGTGTGTGTGCTGTGATAAACCTCATCCTATCCAGGTTGTATTCCCGCCTCAGTCTCTTCCTCAAAATGAATAAGATCGTTAACTCTAATTGTACTTTATTTATATATTTAAAGGTTTAACTTGTTTAAATCCTTGTATAGTGCAATTATTTCTTCTCAAAGCTCTGGCCTTCCTGAGATATATAAATTTATCCCCTTCACTTCACAGCCCTTTAGTCAGAATGACCACTGTCTGACTCTGAATTATAAAAGCGATCGCTGACACACTGGCTGCTTGCTTTCTTCTCTTGTTTTCTCAAAAGCGATCGCCTCGTCTACGTACACGACACACTCCTACATGCTCGCACACTCACCGGAAAAGGGAAATGAATCACACACACACACACAGAGTCCACATGATTGTGCTGCTTTCCTTTCTCCATCCTTTCTCTGAGATGTGAGAGTGACCCAGTCCTCGTCCTCCTCCTCTCCTCTACTCTCCTCTTCTCTTTTCTTCTCTTCTTCCAGCCGCTCAGCTTCCTCTTCACTCTGTCACACACACCCCCACGCTTCCTTTTGTATCTTGGAGAGTAGCATGTGCTCAGCTCCCTTCCTCTAATCTGTTATTAGAATATGAAAGAGCGGCTGAAAACGAAGAGCTTTCACACGAGCATGAGCATGACACTCACTCCATTAAGCATCGTTCCTGGATGATGGGATGGACTAAATCTGTTGTTTTTACAGCTTGCGTGTCATGACCACTCGGCTTGGTTTTTTAACACACTGAGTCATGCAATAGGAAAGATCCATGTTAGATGAGATGGTTGGCCGAATTTGAATTACATTTGCTGTTATTTATTTGTTGGATGCTTTTATTTGATATTCAATTAGTAGAGAGGTAAAATTCAGTCTAAGCACAGAGCATTTAAAGAAATGTTCTCCACCAGAATTTAGATAATGTGCTGTCTAGCAGGTGAATCTTTGGAAACAATTTGCACTGTGTGTGTGCGTGTGTGTGTGTGAAAGACATTTTATCATCAATGTCCAGCAAAAACAAGAGATTAATAATATTTACTTAGCTACTGAAATAAAAATTAAAGGCATAGTTTTTTTTCCACACAAATATTTGTATCTTCAAAGTTAATGCTGATATCAAACCCACTTACATTTACAGCATTTAGCAGACACTCGTATCCAGAGTGACTTACATTTTTATTTCAGTTTATACACCTGAGCAATCGAGGGTTAAGGGCCCTGCAGTGGCAACTTGGTGGACCTGGGATTCAAACCAATGACCTTCCGATCAGTAGGCGAACACCTTAACCCAGGGGTCGGCAACCCGCGGCCCCGGAGCCGCAAGTGGCTCCTTCATCCCTCTGCTAATAATATAATAAATTAATATTTAATTTAAATGTATTTTATTTTAGTTAGTTAGTTTATAAAAAATGTAATTCTAAATTCTAAGATTATGATGCTCTTGTAACATTAAAATAAACCGTGTTTATTTTTTTTGTCGCTCAAAATATGCGTCATAACTGCAGACTTGCGAAATCCGACACACAGAAACAGACGCATTTTTGGTTTGCTGCAGCCGGAAAGTTAAAATTTTGATGTCATACAGGGCTGTCAAGTATCACGCATTGAGAGTGACAGTCACGCATTTTGGTCTTTTGTCACGCTCTCCCACCACACATCATATTTCTCACGCAGAAAAACATTTTGACTATTTATCATATATTTAATAAGCCGCAGTGCCCAAAATGTATCAGTCCGCACCGCTGTCCTGATGGAACCGGGCAGGAACCAAGCGCGTCTCCCCTGGAGTTCTTAGTCGAGCCTGACACTTATCAGCCAATCAAAAAAAGAGACTGCAGGATCAGATGGCTTCAGAAACACATACAAATTTATAATGTGTGTGTGTGTGTGTGTGCGCGTGCAGTATCGTGTTAGAGATGTCACACTTGCCTGTCTTCAAAAATTGGACTCAATTAGAAATTGAACATTTTATTTGAAAGTAACCTTCAACCCAGCGTCTTTTTTGTTAAGGTTAGTTCAAACTGTTCAAAATATTTTTGTTTGCTTGCAGAAATAAATTCGTTTACTCAGTAGCAGGTCATTGATTTCATAAATGCAATACACTAGAGTTTTTTCTACACTTTCCATAAAGGTAAAAAGCGATATATGCAGTGTTATCTTCATTTTAGATGTCAAAAGGGTTTTGTGGCTCCCTGTGTTTTTTTTCTGTGTGAAACGGGTCCAAATGGGTCTTTGAGTGTTTAAGGTTGCGACCCCTGCCTTAACCTCTGAGCTACCACATCCCGCGTTTCTGCTCTCTGAGATTCCCCAAGTGTTTGTTCATAAACATCTTAAATTTAAACATTGTTTCTTTAAACAGTGTTTATCGTTGTTTATCTTCAACCACAAAAATTCTGTGTAAGATTATCTACAGGGGGAAAAACACGTCTGACAATAAAAGCCAACCTTTTTTTTTAACTGATTAAAAATGTAGATAAGTTGATGAAGAAAAGTCACCATATCGAGGATCCACTTTCCTTTGTGTAACACTACCATTAATAAGTTTCTTTTTAGGCTTGTGTTATATGGAGCATCTATTAAACACATCCCTGTGTAAATTCTCCACTAGAGTAACGTTCAGTCAAGTATCAGTGACCTCAAAAAAGACATCCGTAAACCAAAGCGCAGGACAGTTTTGTTCTCCCGAACTTCCTTCCACCAAAGTTTTTGTCATTGTTGGTATTCAGCCATTTTTTAGAGGTGCCAAAATTATTAATAAGCGAATCCTAACAAGTAAAGAGAAAAAAGAACTTGATCATAAAAATGTGTGAGAGGGTTTTTTTTTAGCAGTGATGGAAGAGTCAGTGTAACTTTTATAAAAAGCTTATTGTACCTTTCACTTGATTTCTTTTAGCTCGCAAGACCAAAGTTGTTTGGTCTGACTGTTGTGGCTCCTGTATCACAAGGCAAAGAGTCAAAAATCATAACTGCATTGGCTGAACCATGCACTTTACACATCTCCAGTCTTTTAATCTCAGTGTTCCGACGTCTGTTTACTCTGAGAATGGGAGAAGGTGTCTAACCACAGTCAGCTTATTGGAGCTTTTCTCCATTCTACATATTATAGTCAGAAGACCAGCTCTTAGAATTGAAGATGTTTTGGCCAGTTGCTTCTCAAGTGGTTAAGGGTCTGGGTTCAAGCCCATGTGCAAGGCACTCAACCCTCTCTCCTCCTGAGGCCTTTTATCATATTTGCTCCTTGCACTGAACCAAACTCTCTGAACATGGGTATGTTAAGAAAAACAGTTCCACTGCGCTATAACGTGAGAATGGCAGTAATAAAGACTTAACTGGGACACAACCTGTGTTTTTGACCAGCATACACTATATATCCCAGAGGTATGTGGACATCTGACCCATATTTGTGTCTATTAACTATTCCCACAACATCAGAAGTGCACAATTGTCTAGAATTCCCTTTACTACAAGAAGCCATAAAAATGTGTGAGAGGGTTTTTTTTTTTAGCAGTGATGGAAGAGTCAGTGTAACTTTTATAACTTCTATAAAAGGCTTATAGTGACTGTTGTGGCTCCTGTATCACGAAGCAAAGAATCAAAAATCATTACTGCATTGGCTAAACCATGCACTCTACACGTCTCCAGTCTTTTAATCTCAGTGTTCCGACATCTGTTTACTCTAAGAATGGGCGAAGGGTCGGCCCCAATCACTGCCCCCTTTTATTATGACAGACCTCTGATTGTGCTCTTAATGACAGCTAGCGAGCGACTCTAGCTGGACTTTGTGTACCTTATATTAAGTAGCTGCCTGTTAAATCTACCCTGCAAGTAGCATCATTAATCCTGTGCTTCAAAAAAAGCTGGGCCACAGGGACGATGCAGGAAATGACACAAAGAGCTTGTCTGGGGAAAACTGACAATGACCGCGGCAGGCGAAATGCAATGTATGTGAGTGCGTGTTAGTGTGACTGCTGAGACATCAGCTGGGTGGTGGGTTGGTATAGTAAAAGTGGGTTTGCACTGATGGGAAATAGCTATTTATGTAGTCAAAAATAGAGTGAACACACACATACACATTTAGAGTGTGCCCTGTAGGCACAGGTAACCTTCAGCAGCAAACGCTGCCATTAAAGAAAAATGGAAAGAGTAAAAGGAGTGAGCGCAGAGCAGTGGGATGTTCAGTGTGTGGCAAAAGGGTGGATCGCTTCTCGACCAGACCAGAGTTTCACTTAGTGTCGCCATTTCTGGTGAAACAAGTGACCCTGTGTTTCCTGCTCAACTCTAAGGCACCTATTTTACAAGTGGCTACTGACACACTGTTCCAACTCACACATACACAGCACTCTGAGGTGTCCAAACACAGTCAGAAGACCAGGTCCTAGAATCGAAGATGTTTTGGCCAGTTGTTGCTCAAGTGGTTCAGGGTCTGGGTTCAAGCCCCAACACTGCTCTGAACATGCTCTGAACAAACTCTCTGAACATGGGTATGCTAAAAAATAACAATTCCACTGCGCTATAACGTGTGAATGGCAATAATAAAGACTTAACTGGGACACAACCTGAGTTTTTGACCAGCAGACACTATATATCCCAGAGGTATGTGGACATTTGACCCATATTTGTGTCTGTTAACTATTCCCACAACATTAGAAGTGCACAATTGTCTAGAATTCCCTTTACTACAACAAGAGGCCTAAACAAGTTTGGTGTCCATAAATGTGTGGTTTGTTGAGGTTGTTGTTAAAGGATGAACTAAAACACATACTAACATAGTTACACAGAGATTCAAAAAGATGCCGTTGTTGGCGTTACCTGTCTCAGACGACATAGTTGCTAACCTGGTAGCTGTCTTTGGATGAAAGAAAACAGACTTATCGGGACTTTGAGAAAACCGAGTAAAATAAATAGACACGATTATACTATTAGGAAAACTGGATTCTACAGGGTTCCTATATCAAAAAACTAAATATATTCCACTCTCTCATGACATTTTTTAATAGCTAGGTGTCCAAACAGCAAGACTCTATAGAGATTCAGAGTTCGATGTTTTTGTTTTGTTTGAGAATGTTTTTGTATCTTTGTGTGTGAGTATTAATAATGAACCCTATGCTTTAATCATATCAGTGTCTAATTAACTTGTTTAGATGTCAGACAGCAGATAAACCAAGTCAATTATCATCACAGTGTTAGAACAGATATCTCATTCATTCATTCATCTTCTACCGCTTATTCGAACTACCTCGGGTCACGGGGAGCCTGTGCCTATCTCAGGCGTCATTGGGCATCAAGGCAGGATACACCCTGGATGGAGTGCCAACCCATCGCAGGGCACACACACACTCTCATTCACCCACGCAATCACACATTAGGGACAATTTTCCAGAGATGCCAATCAACCTACCATGCATGTCTTTGGACCGGGGGAGGAAACCGGAGTACCCGGAGGAAACCCCCGAGGCACGGGGAGAACATGCAAACTCCACACACACAAGGTGGAGGCGGGAATCGAACCCCGACCCTGGAGGTGTGAGGCAAACGTGCTAACCACTAAGCCACCGTGCCCCCTAGAACAGATATCTGTCACTAGATAATATTAGCTTAGCCGGCTAGCAAGCTAGCTAATAATAGGAACTAGATAAGTTAGGAGCAGAAACATTTTTTTTCCATTTGTTTTTATTTTTGAACAGTTTGCTCTAGAATCCTGTGCTGTTGTTTCTTTTTTTAAGTGCTTAAATGCCATAAGAATGAAAATAAACAAACAAAGTGCTCTTAGCAAAACTAGCCCAGTGTATAGCTAATATTCAACTAGCAGAGTTTCAGTTTACCTCAGTTAAATGAGTTGTGTGTGTTTTTATCCTGATTATATTGTTGTTCATCATGAACACTACTTTTTCCTGAATGTCCTGAAAAAACAACGAGTAAATAAAAGTATTACGCTGCAGTCACGCAAGACGTGAACATGAAAAGCATCATTTGTGTCAGAAATTTGTGCTGTTTGATATGTAACTTAGAAAAGATGACAGAAAAAAATCCTGAAAATGACTAGTCTTTGTTCACTGATTTCCTGGCACAAAATAATGTATAAAAACAAATATTTTTTATTTGGCAATTTATTGTGTATTGTTTTTTTATGTATAGTGTATAGCAATTTACTAACAAAAGTAATAGATTAGAAAGTGCTTTATTAATTCCCAAGGGGAAATTTGTTGTTAGTTTTTGAATGATGTTATATTAATAATATTATAGTATTAATATGTAATAATAATAATAATAATAATAATAATAATAATAATAATAATAATAACAAATATTATTTATATCATTTTTTTATTATTTTTATTTTTTAATAATTTTGTTTTTTTATTTTTTTATTTTTAATATTATTTATATAATTATTAATATTTAATATTATTTATATAATTTATATTTAATTAATAAATTAATACTATGTTGTATTTTAATTAATATTAAAAAAATATATATTTCCAGTCATAGTAACAATAAACCTCAAAGTGGTGACATTTTCCTGTGGCAGTAAACGTACCAACTGGAGACATTTTCCAGAAAGTTTTTTCTTTTAAATAACATATTTGTAATGTTTCTTATTAGAAAGAGATACAGTGCCGTTCTTCTAAACGTGAAAGCACTTTTCTTTTCATAGCAGTTGTTTTCTTTGTCCTTTGGAGATAACAGTAATGAAGTAATGAGTAATAAATGCTAGAACCAGCACTGGAGCTTAAATAAGTAATAAAGTAATAGGATTATTTAAAAAGTCAGGGTTTTTCATTCCTAATCTTGATTACAGCTGATCGGATGTAGCTAAAAAGTGATCAGAAATCCTGGCACGTTCACGTTAATTCAGCAAGATATTGGGTTTAAGAGTGTAGGGGTTAAAAGTGCATCTGTTCTTTCTACTTTTCTGGCACAGATCAGCAAGACTCAGGCATTGTGGGAGGAAGTGGTCTTTCCCTGGCTCACTGATGCTATCAGTGTGTCTAAATTAAGTCGCAGCTTATTTCCAACCAATGCTCCATCTGTTCAGGCCTCTCTCTCACAGTAAATGGCTCTTCTCAGCTCGGCTTGGCACTGCGTGTGGCTTAAGTTTGAAGGAATGAGTAAAGAAACAATGTTAGCACTGTTCTGTCTTTGAAAAATGTGGTTTTGGCAACTGCAAGACAACTTTTTTAAGTGGTGCAAACATGGCTTTATATTAGCTTTGAAGTCACCGATCAATGAGAGATTTTGTCCTTGAAACTTTGCCACCAAAAATGTAATCAAATTATTTTAAATTCAACCCATTCAGTGTATTAATCATGGATTTATTTTTTTACCAACAGTGTTTATTTGGCAAATACGGAAGGAGTCTCCAGTGTGAACACGGTTTAGCAGTCAGTCATGTTTTCCACTGTGGCAAAAATGTTCAGTACTTAAGAATACGCAACGGCGGTTGAAATCCTTCAATAAAAAATATGAATGTGTGAATAAATACAGTGGAAAAGTGATTCTAAAGAGATGAATGCTAGAAATTCTGAAGCTAGTGAATGTTTTTAGAGTCTCAAAAATCAAACAGCTCAATTATTAGCTACTGCAGCTAGTGTGTGTGTGTGTGTGTGTGTGTGTGTGTGTGTGTGTGTTTACATGTGGGTGTGAGGCAGGATTAGATAATTCCACTCAAGGCCACTCTGCTCCTGCTCATAATGCTGGAGTAAAGGGCTCTTGGTGTTGAAGTGTCAAGTAAAAGTTGCATCATCTCACAGTGACATTCGCTCTCAAGGTCCAGGTCACAGCAAGAGGCTTTCCATCAGTGCGTCAATCCAGCGTGACACTTTTAATTAACCTGAAGGGGCATAGTATCAGTTCAGCAGCACGGTCGTATCTAGTAAACACGTTACCGGGAAGAGCAGCGACTCATACATGACTCATATCACTGAATTACAGGATTCTGCTCTTTGCTTTGTGGAGAAAAAAAATGCAGACACATTTTTTTAATAGTTTTTAACATTTACTGTATTCTGTACATGGGAAACATTAAAACTGTGTGATGTTCAATGGGGAGGATGTTGTACGATGGACTGGAATCCCAACGAAGGTGGATTCCCATCTCATGTCTAAATGTTTCAGGAATATTTTTATATATCACCGTGCAACAGACCAGGATAAAAGCAGTTAGGAAGGGTCTTATAGGGTCTTTTATCTAATAATAACAAATTGAAAAGGAGAACTTTAATTATAGAGGTTCCTCTAGACTGAAAAGAGGACACTGTATTTGCTAAATAGATCCTGTATAGAAAATTTGGGAATTTCTAGAGACAATGCTGCTTAATAGCTCCAGAGTTCTTTGTCTAATCCTGAATTTGGGCCACTGTCAGATTTACTGGGTTTCCTCCCAACTTTTAAAAAATGTTGAAAGGTTAGTGACATGAAACTGTTCCTATGTGAAAGACTGCATGCATCATCCCTTATGATGGAGCACAACATAATAAAATCATAAATGTCACACCTTACTGTCTTGGGTCTCACTTTGACAACACAGTATCTACACTAGACATTTGCTACGGTTGTGGAGGCTTTCTCTGGACATCAGACGAACTTACTTTGGTATGGTTTTTTTTAAATCAAAACTGATTTTAATCTGTGTTTGTTCTGTTAATGATTTGTTCGTTTGGTGTTATTTAATTTTTTTTTATAAATAAACTTACTTTTCTATTTTATGTCTCTTTTCTATTCTATTCTGTTTTATATATTCACCTCTTTGGTCAACGTTTGTTGTTTTAACTGTGCTTTATAAGTACAATTTTTCCCACACATCATTATATCCAGTCATAAATCCTTTGTAAAATTTATTATTCATTCATTCATTCATTCATTCATTCATTTTCTACCGCTTATCCGAACTACCTCGGGTCACGGGGAGCCTGTGCCTATCTCAGGCGTCATTGGGCATCAAGGCAGGATACACCCTGGACGGAGTGCCAACCCATCGCAGGGCACACACACACTCTCAAAATTTATTATTACTGAATAAAAATATCAAAAAATGCATACAATGACTGTCAAAAAGATGTTTGAGCACATTTGAAGACAGTGATTCAAGATGATTTGTCTCACTTAGCCCTGAGAAAGTATGAAAATTCCAAGAATGCAATTGGAGCAACTGAAACCCACCCACTTTAAAATAACCAATCATTGAGAACATACGTACTGTTCATAGATCAATGTTCTTTTGCTGTACTCGTAGGCTTTCCATCCCACATACACTCCTCAAAAAAAGGTTCTGTCTAGTACTCTGAAGGGTTCTTTCGTTTGTCCCACTGAAGGAACCCTCAGTCCTACAACTTAGATTTCCTTTCAGAAAAGGGTCCATGTAGAACCTCATATGAAACCTAGATCACTTCAAAAACCTCAATCATCTAATACATCTCTGTTTTCTTTTCCTGGTGCTGGTAATTGCTTGTATCACAAACACACACACACACACACTTACACACACACATTGGAAAGCATAGATGTGTGTTTTTCACAAGTGCAATCAAATGAGTCTCTTTATGTTTCACTCCTACACAAAGAGCAGCTCTCACCAATCACTGACTCACTCTGTTTTCTCTTAACACACACACAGACACCTCTGTGTGTTCCTAAAATGCTTTTAGCTTAAAATGACTAAACTGCACTTGGCATGCTGCAGGAGTTCTTCGCACAACGCTGAAGGTATCCCTGACGGCTGAAAAAGAGTTTTGCAAGAGACCACAATATGTCTGTGTAAAGTGTGTGAATTATATTTTAAAAACTGTTAATTATCTTACGTGTATCTTCACATGTATTGTGTTGAAAATAAAGTGTTTTCTGAGCACTGTGTTGGGGAGATCCGTGGATGTCCATTATAGGGACAGTCTAGCAGGATGTAAAAAGATTATATGGACAGTTTTATATCATTATAGGGACAGTCCAGCTAGGGTTCTATCAATTGGACAGTCTATCAGGATGTCCATTTAAGCAATGGTAAAGCAGGATATCTGTTATATAGACAGTCCAGCAAGAGGTCCATTATAGGGACTGTCTCCAGTCTGTCTCCAGGGACTCTCCAGTGTCAGCACTTTGTACCAGTGAGAGTGACATGAGAATATCTGTAACATTTCCTTCAGAGGTCTTCAGAAGAAAGGGCCTTGCCTTTTCTCTGTCACAAACTATATATTGTCTTATTACCTAACAGAGAGGGGAAAAGGGAAGCTGGTGATGAAATGATTGTTTATAGCTAGTATAACATCACTTGGGACAAATTTATTGCATCTTCAAAACAAGCAAAATTCAGTGAATAAGAAATACAAGCTAGAGCTAGATGTACTGGTGTGTGTGTGTGTGTGTGTGTGTGTGTGTGTGGCTACAGCTTCTCACAGTCCTTCTAAAGATATCAAATATCAACACTCACTAATTCATTCATTCATTCATTTTCTACCGCTTATCTGAACTACCTCGGGTCACAGGGAGCCTGTGCCTATCTCAGGCGTCATCGGGCATCAAGGCAGGATACACCCTGGACGGAGTGCCAACCCATCGCAGGGCACACACACACTCTCATTCACTCACGCAATCACACACTAGGGACAATTTTTCCAGAGATGCCAATCAACCTACCATGCATGTCTTTGGACCGGGGGAGGAAACCGGAGTACCCGGAGGAAACCCCCGAGGCACGGGGAGAACATGCAAACTCCACACACACAAGGCGGAGGCGGGAATCGAACCTCCAACCCTGGAGGTGTGAGGCGAACGTGCTAACCACTAAGCCACCGTGCCCCCATCAACACTCACTATTTATTGTTAAATTGTTAAATGTCTGGATGAATCAATTATTACTCATTTGCTCACTGATCCAAGGTCATGTGCTGGATGATTCCTTTTTGCTTACCAGTCAAGATAATTTTAAGATAAGTAATCAATGATGAATAGATTGTGTAAGGATTTACTGTCTGTTATTACTAAAAATGTCATGATGAGCTTGCATGATCATGTGCTCACTGTAACCCTACTCTAGCCCTAACCCTATTAGAACTTTAACCCTATTCTACCCTTACCTGCACCCTAAATTAATCCTGCTCTAAAATGAACTGTATTATACACCTAATCTTAATCCAGCAACTCATAGAACTGTTGTGGATGGGGCTACCTGGAATCTCTCATACCACCTTTGAGCTACTGTTACGTCGGCCGGCTTTGTTGTCCGGGCTTCATCGAGGATCATTTGAAGACTTCATCAGGAAGGAATTAATGTTGGGTCTGTAATGAACGCTGACCTGTTAGTTCCTCAGGAGCTCTTGGTTGCTTAAATCCACTCGACTACAAATTGTTGTAGAAAGGACATTATTTACATTGACATCATTTCCTGTCCACTGTCCCCCAAATAAGGATGAGGTTCGCTTCTGAGTCTGGTTCCTCTCAAGGTTTCTTCCTTATATCATCTCAGGAAGTTTTTCCTTGTCACCATCACCTCAGGCTTGATCATTATGGAGGAATTTTGGAGATTTATAGTAAGTTAATTAAATTTTTTCTTCTGTTTCTATACTGCTGTAAAGCTGCAGTAAATAAATCTAATTGAATTTAATTAATCTTAAGATAACTTTTAACTTTTTTTACTTTTAAAAGTTTTTTAACCTTTACATTCTAAACCATAACTACATCCTACTCTTGCATTTCTCCTATTCTAACATGACATTATAGAGACATAATTAATGTGGGTGGTATCACTGTACATTTTTTATACATTCATTTGTTTTATACCCAGGTGTTAATACCATATTGTGTGACAGTAGAGCAAATAAGACTTGATCCAGAGCTGTTTGAGAAAATATATAAGCCTTTACATTCTTGCTGCTAGAACCTTAGAAATGCTTTCACGCCTCCTCTGCTGAGAGGTCAACTAATCCTCGCTAATACCTCACCTTTTTAATTCAAATGTAAGATGTTCCATTTTATACAGTAAATTTAGTTGGCACACAAGACTTAATCAACCACATACATTCATCTGTTTTTTTCCCTCATTCTTCCTATCCATCTATTCATTTTGCTCTTTTCACAGTCCTTTCGAAAGACTCCATTAAGCTGCATTTGAAAGTGCCCTTTGTTTGAAAGCTTGATGTGCACTTTTTCAGCCCGTTGCTGTGGAAACCAGGTGAGTCAAATGGAAAAGTCAGGAATGATTGGACACATTTTGATTACAGGGAATTTGTGTTTATGTGAAACACAGAGAGAGAAACAGAAAGAAATAGAAATAGAAATAGTGCGTGCGTTTGATTTGGGTATGGCCTGGCTGGTCGGGTATAGGGAAGATTGTATTTCGTGCTTGACCGTTTCTCTCTGGGTTTATTTTGGTTGACTGCTCCCTGCTGCTTGAGCAGAATGTCAAAGGACTTGAACACAAGGGAGCAGAGTGTGTTTCCAGTAGCATCTATCAAACACGTGCTGACAGCAAAACCTGAGACACGCATACATACAACGGACAACAAGGATACTGGACAGTGGCCATGTTGCAAGTGTGTGTGTGTTTGTGTTTGTGTGTGTGTGTGTGTGTGTGTGTATGTGTGTGTGTGTGTGTGTGTGTGTGTGTGAAGCTAATTTGAGCCGAACAATTGTTTACATTTTAAGCCCAGAAACAGCAGTAAGTTAAAAATTCTCAATCTGGTTACAACAACAACAGCCAAAAAGTCCATTGCAGGGCTCCATGCACACACTCATACACACCTCAGGCTATTCAGTGTAGCCAGTCCACCTACTGTCATGTTTTTGTGCATGGATGTGGGAGCATGTGGGAGATCAGGATTGTACCAGGTACACTGAAGCTGTGAGGTGACAAGACTTTACGAACGTGTCACGTTTACTTTAATATTATAGAAACAGGGTCATTCAGTGCTTCATCAGTTCTGTCATGTATAAGGTAATAATTTAACTCTGAATATGTTACTGTTTCCCAGAGGTCTTAATTCAACTCTATATGTATTGGTAAGACATTGCATGCACATTACATGGCTTAATTTGACACTACGGGTGTTAAATCAACCATCAGCAGCTCGTCCTCGGGTTGACCCTGTTAGCTTTATTTAGAGATGGATAAAGCTGTGGAACTGTACACACCTCACATCAGGATGGTTGTTATTAGCTGAGTGAAGGTCAGCTCAGGCTTCAGGCTAATTAACTCCATGTCCATTCCAAATAAAAAAAAAAAGTCTGAGACAGACTCATATCTCATACATGAGCTTCATTTTGAAAGGGAGTTTCATTTTGCTTAATAGACTTTGGCATTTATTATTTGAGTAGAAGTCATGGAGAACTTGAAAGAAATGAGGATCTGGGAATATTATGAATGATCATAAATAGGTTTTGTGTGTGTCTTTTTTGTGTGTCACTGAATGTCGAGAAAAATTGTTGTCTTTTTGTAAACAGGAAGGAAGCATAAAGCAAAAAAAGGAAGAAATGTCTGTAAGACACGTCGAGGCGCGTGCACTCAGTGTTTTTTGTAGAAGCAGCTGCTGTGCGTAATGACGCACGGGTGTCTTGGGTCCGGCGCTAGTGTCTCTCTCTCTCTCTCTCTCTCTCTCTCTCTCTCTCTCTCTCTCTCTCTCTCTCTCTGTCAGCGTCATCTCGCTTCACGCTGTGAGAGGAACCGCAGCTGGGCATGTTAGTGATGTTGGGCTCGGTGGTGGAACACACGGAGGAGAGAAATCTCACCGGTAAGAAGCACTTGGAGATGAATGAATGAATGAATGAATGAATGAATGAATGGTTAATAACGCGTTTCCTTCAGCACACGAGCGTACGAGGAAGTTTATAACGTGTGAATGTTTATGCTCTTAACATACGGTGTGACTTGTTTTGTGAATGTAACAGGATCCAAAAGAACACCAGTGCTATCCGGAGTAATACGAGAGAAACACAACACGTGGACAGAAATGTGTGGATGGATCTCTGTTTTGGATTGAGGCGTGTAGATAGATGCAGGAATATGTTTATAAGCTAAACTCTTCATACATGAACAGTAGGTGAATTCATAAATGAGTGGATTTTGGTTACTTAAAAAACTCCAACTCTTAAACTTGCTTGTTGATGGAATGATTCTGTCTGGAACCGATTCATTGGCACGAGCGCTGTGCGATTCTGTTGTACGAACAAACAACTTTTACAGCGTATTATGGCCAAACCGCACCAGTAGAACCAGCTTTTTTATATCATAAATCTACCATATGTACTATCGACACATTCCGTCTTGGTTTGTCTAAATGAAACGAACCGTTTTCTTTGAAATGGCCTGCTCGTGCGCGGTTCACATCTCCACGCGCACACTCTCATCTTTAAATGACCTGCTCGCGAGCGTCTTATTATTATAATCTATCCTTGTTTTTTTTTTTTGTTTTTTTTTTTTGTGATGTTGTGTCGTCATACAAAATGTATCATGCAACCTCTCCTTTTTTGAGGTATTAGTATAATAATTGAAACTTTTTTTTGCACCATTCTGTCTAATCTATAGAGACTGTTATGTGTTAAATGTCATGTCCATTAAGATCGGTAGTTTCTGAAATAGTCAAATCAGCCCATCTGGGACTAACAACCATTCCAAGATTGAAGTGACAGAGATCAGACGTTTCCCTGACTTGTATCTGTAGATGGCTTTTATGTGTTGTGCTACTGCCACATAATAGAATGATTAATAACTACATATATGAGCAGGTGTACAGGTTCCTAATAGTGGACAGCAAGTATATGTGAATATATCTCCTAGTTGTAACTACATATGGTATATCTTATTGCATTGAGAATACGAGCCCTAGTAATGGTTAGAAAATCCTGATCCAGCTGGAGATAACTAGGTGAAGTAAATGGGTGGGTGTGGGTGTGGTGCTATGCGATGATTGCAGGATCAATTCAATTCAATTCAATTCAATTCAATTCAATTCAAGTTTATTTGTATAGCGCTTTTTACAATGGACATTGTCTCAAAGCAGCTTTACAGAACATAAACATAGAACAAAAGATAAACATAAGGAGTAGTATAAAGATTCAAGATATATATAGTTCACGGTATGTATGTATGTATGTATGTATGTATGTATATGTATTTAACCCCAATGAGCAAGTCTGAGGTGACTCAGGCAGCAGTGACAAGGAAAAACTCCCTTAGATTGGTAAAGGAAGAAACCTTGAGAGGAACCAGACTCAAAGGGGAACCCATCCTCATATGGGTGACAGTAGATGGTGTGATTACAAATATACAGTCAGACAAATGTTGTATTGGTGTAGAGATCACATGGGGTTCAGATCTCCTCTTAGTATCACAGAGTCCAACTGGAGCTGGTAGATCTGTAGATGTCTCAGGATTCTCACAGAGTCGGCCTCATCTCAGTGGAGATCCAAAAACTTCATCGCACGGAAGACGATCGGAGCTGGTACAATGTCTGGATGTCTCGGCATGGGTAGAAAAAGAGAAGAGCAGTGCAGAGGGATTAACATATCTGCTGTTCATAAAAATGTGCAAGTCTAGTGTAATAGTGCACAATATAATGGGATGTGTTATGTGTACGCCTGACTAAAGAGATGAGTTTTTAATCTAAACTAATCTTTTAATTTAAACTGGGAAAGTGTATCTGAGCCCCGAACACTATCAGGAAGACCATTCCAGAGTTTGGGAGCTAAATAAGAAAACGCTCTACCACCTTTAGTGGACTTAGTGGATCCACTGTGACCTTGTCCAGGATAATTCAATTCAATTTATTTGTATAGCGCATTTAGCAAGTCACATTGTCGCAAAGCAGACAAGTTTAAAGATTAATATTAAGTTTCTATTTATTTCTAACATTTATTCCTAATGATCAAGCCTGAGGCAACGGTGAGGTTTAAAAACCACCTGAGATGATATGAAGAAGAAACCTTGAGAGGAACCAGACTCTGACTGGAACCTCATCTTTATTTGGTTGACACTGGACAGGAAATAATGTCAATGTAAATATTTTTCAAATAATGTCAAGGTAAATAATTTTCTACAAAAGTTTGTAGTTCAGTGGAATTAAGCAACCAAGAGCTCCTGAGGAACTAACAAGTCAGCGCAAACCCTTAATCGAGAGCTCACCGAAGACGAACGAATGAATACCGTATACCAATGTACCGTATACACGCACGTGGCTTGCAGTGTTTCTCACATTCAGGAATTCTGCTGCAAGTTGAATTGATGCACATAAATTGAGCAAAAACTGAATTTCAGCCTACAGTATTTTACAGTTTATTTGATTTTATTAATAGACACATTTTAAGCCTGCCAAAGATTATTAACCTATTTTTCAGGCTTTGTTCTCCTGCTGTGTTTTCATGATAATTACATAATGACTACTCCGTGTCTACGGGTTCTCCATAGACACCGTTTTGACTGGAAAGGAGCAAAATGATGTTTTTCTGCCGTAGGGAGTTAAAAGGCAGCCACCTAATTCGCACCCTGCCTCTGGCACAGCAAACACAATTTCTACTCAGAAAAGACTGCTGTTCTGATCTTCTGTTCTCTGACACCGTGTCATTTTACTGTAAGACCCTCATCCTTTGCTGCGTATCATAATTTACATCCCACTGGTTTTCTAACTTCTTCTCTTTGCATAAATGACTTCTAAAAGTTGTGAAATTGAAGAATAGCCTATCAGATCAAATACAAAGCCACATCATATTCATTCACTTTGAGTCAGAAGCTTTGAGTCAGAAACTGTATTCAAATTAGTTCAAAACATTTCATCTTTCCACCACATTTTAACTCTTACATTATGTGGGGTATTAATTCCACGTCTCAGTCTCTTGCCGGTTTGCGTCACACGCGAGGACGTGATCTTATTGCCGTACCGTGATGTTTTCTTATCCATATAGAAAAGTTGGTGTGAATTTGAACCCTGCTACAGAAATTGTGTTTGGTACAAATAAATCTGGTTTGTTGTTAAACACACAAGGTTTGATCACTTTACTGTTGTTTATGAGCCTGACAGCCTTTCAGTCGCCAACATCAGCAGTAATGTGGACGAATGACAGTTATAAATGTGGTCTGATGGGTTTTTTGGATAGACATTTGTGCAGTGAGCATTTTTCAGATAAAAATGGCAAGATTAAAATAAACAGCATTTTCTCTCTCTGTCTCACCGACTCTGTCTCTCTCTCTAAGTCAGTCTGTCTGTCTGTCTGTCTGTCAGTCTGTCTGTCTCATTCTCTCTCTCTCATTCTCTCTCTCTCATTCTCTCTCTCTCATTCTCTCTCTCTCACGCACAAATAACTTTTAAATCTATTTTATTTATCTATTTATTTTTATTTTTATATTTATATTTTTTTCCTGCATAAACCTAAATTTAACCTTTTATCGGTCATTGTTAAAAGCCTGAGCAATTGAAATAAAGGTCTTTTTTAAAATCTAAAAAAAAAAATCTCTCTCTCTCTATCGCTCTCTCTCGTGCTCTCTCTCTCTCTCTGTCTGTCTGTCTGTCTGTCACTTTCTTTCTTTCTTTCTTTCTTTTTTTCTCACTCTCTCTCAAATAACTTTTAAATCTATTTTATTTATCTATTTATTTTTATTTTTATATTTTTTTCCCTGCATAAACCTAAATTGAACCTTTTATCGGTCATTGTTAAAAGCCTGAGCAATCGAAATAAAGGTCTTTTTTAAAATCTAAAAAAAAAAATCTCTCTCTCTCTCTCTCTCTCTCTCTCTCTCTCTCTCTCTGTCTGTCTGTCTGTCACTTTCTTTCTTTCTTTCTCTCTCTCTCTCTCTCTCTCTCTCTCTCTCTCTCCCCCCCCCCCCCCCAGCGTCCGATTGGCTGATGTATGGTTATGAAGCTCTAGTTGAGCCAAAGGCGTGAGGAAATTAATCATGGTTTGAGAAAAGCTTCATTGTGGTTTTGTTGGGGGACGTGATGAACAGCTCTCGCTCCTGCGGTTATGAGTGCAGTCAGAGCATCTCTCCTTTCCCCTCAATAGAAATAACTGTTGTAAACATTTAGCTGTGCCATGACACATTAGCAGCCCTTCATTTCAGGTGTTGTCAGGTTAATGTTGTTTGGAGAAGACAATTGTAACTTTGTAGAGCTCTAAAAGCTTTTACGTGTGTGTGTGTGTGTGTGTGTGTGTGTGTGTGTGTGTGTGTGTGTGTGGCAGCAATCAGGAAGTCACTTAACAATGCAACACAGATAAACAAAGTTGTATATTTAACTTTCTAATTATGTTCCTTTTGATGGCTGATCCACCAAATCACACACAATCCACATGCCTGCACAGACTCATGCATTTAGCTTCCTAAAGCAGTAAAAGGCAAACCAAAACAAAAAGACAGCATTGAGAAACAACTTCTGATGTGCTTGCTGATGTGCACTTTCTCTGGATTTACTTAGCACTGATTCCAAACGTCCAGCATGTGTGAGTGTGAGCTACTGAGAATCAGAAAAGAAAAAAAAAAAACTTATGACGGCTTGGCATTTCCTCTTCAGTACCCAGTACTAATGATACCTCCGCTAAGTAATACCAAGGCATTGTGATGGTTCAAAAAATCATATTTTATTATTTTAGGCAGTTCAGAGGCCTTTATTTTGTCACGTATAAATTGCACCACAGTGAAATTCTTTTTAACATTTCCCAACTTTGGAGGTCGGGGTCAAAGCACAGGGTCAGCTATGATACAGCACCACTGGAGCAGAGAGGGTTAAGGGCCTTGCTCAAGAGCCCAACAGTGGCAGCTTGGCAGTGCAGAGGCTTGAACCCTGATTAACAACACAGAACCTTAACCTCTTGAGCTACGCCTGCTCTCTTTATATGGATTATATCGGCAGCTTCATGCTTCTTTCAGGGAGTGTTCATGTGATCCATTCAGACTCGCACAGGGAAATAAAAGCTGTGATTTAGGATGTAACATGAACAGCTTTCAGTGGCGTGACTCATTGTGGACACACTGTGTCTTATACCCACATTGTGGGAGATTCGGTATGCAGTAACGTCCTGATAAACCTACTTGAGTCATGAATTACCTGAAAAATTGGGTACAGTCTTTGGAGTTAGAATACTAGTGTGAGGAACAGACTACATTGAGACTGAAGATGAGGTGGTAATCACTTTAAATCACATCATGACATCATGCCTCACCGTCAATAATGCACTGTGGTTTGGGGCAGAGTCATTCTGGAGTAGGTAGAAGAAGTACAAAGCCACCAGTTTTCCTTTTATTTGTCCCCACCATGTGCCATGTGAGACACTCATGAAACCTTGTGAACACAGTGGTCAAGTCCCAGAATTTGTGTGTGTGTGTGTGTGTGTGTGTGTGTGTGTGTGTGTGTTGGTGACTGCATTGTTTATGACAGCTGCATAAGGCTGTATGTATGCCGCACCACCTGCCCTTTGCTGTAGTAGACTTTCTCCAGCAGCGGAGTCTCCGGAGTCAGCAGGAGGCGACCCTGAGGTCTCACAGCTAATGTTTCAGCACCATGGCCCCTCTGTTTCTCCCTGGCTGACAGAGGGGACTGCGCCCTCCATACGCCTAAACACACACACACACACACACACCCACACACACCCTTTAACCAAACGACCTTCATAGCCTTAGGTGTTTGATGGCTGAGCATCCGGCCTCAAAATGTGTGTGTGTGTGTTTGTGTGTGTGTGATGCCAAAGAATCCAACGTTGGCTCAGATTTAAAGAGATGGGTGTTGCTCATGTACACACGCACACACACACACCACATGCGTCAAACCAGTGCCGCTGATTTGTGCCTAACAGTGCTCCTCTGTGTAAAGCCACGAGCGAACACGAAACGCACAAACAAATAACACACACATGAATAGAGGCCTGAGTGAGGGAGAGCAGGTACAGCACCTCTCTAATTCCTATGGGATTCTTCAGTATGAAAGAAGGTACTGTTACCTCATCAGCATTTTTGTGTATGTATTTGTGTGTGTGTATGTATGTGTGTGTGTGTGTGTGGGTGTGCGTGTGTGCCAGTCTGCCTGTTCATTCATATCCACGTAGGCAAGAAACAGTCCCTTCTCTAGCAAACGTCCGTATGACCAAGCTTGTAGAAACCTGGGTTCACACACAGCAAACTGAGACATGTGAAATATTCACCCTCCGTACTGAGTGAGGAGCAAAAAACTTTTCTGCCACTTCATAGGAATTTGATCACAAGCTCTCTCTGAGCACGCAGTGTAAGAAATGGCTGAGTTATAGCGCTTTAATGCCTGCTGTTACAAGTTGCTGGGGTGAAATATTTTCTCAAAGCAATTATATAGAAACATTCGTGAAAAAGATCCTGCTTTAATGTGCAGCTTTTTTTCTTTTTTCTTTTTTTTTAAAGCTAACTGGTTTTTCGTCCTCTCCTAGTTAAGGTTCTCCACCCCATCACATGACACCTACAGTTCCAGAATGGTTAGACGTTAGATAGTCGCACCATCTGAAAGGACGTTTGTACTCCAACTAACTTGAACCGACCCTATTTATCTGTTCTTTCATTTTTTTTTTCAGTACATAATTCACACTTTTTATGTGTTTATCTGAACAGTGTACTTGAAAAAGACACTGGAAATAAAAATTATATAATATAATACGTGCATGATTAAGATGTTACACTTAGAACATTTGGCAGAAGCCCTTATTCATTTATATTTCATTTATACAGCTGAGCAATTAAAGGTTAAGTGCCTTGTTCAGGGTACGGTTACTTATGGGAAGGTCATGAGTTTTAATCCCAGAGTTTTGGTGGACCTGGGATTTAAACTCATGACCTTCCCATAAGTAATCCAACACCTTTACCCCAGAGCTACAACATCCCCCAGTTAGATATTGAGAAAGCACAGGGAAAAAAATGTACTATATAAAATCAGGTACCTCTGCGTCTTCTCCTTCTCCTTCTTGCTTGTGAAAGACATCTTCAGTGAACTTGAGAAATCCTTGAGAATCCACAGTTTTCAAGAAGAGCAGGAGACTCTTAAGGTTCATTAGACAGTGTAATAAACAGTAAGCTGTGATCACTGAAAGTGCACGTTTTCTCGCTCAATGCAAGCGTTTATTTGAAAGCGTGATTCATGTCAGAGTTTGATTAAAGCTGAGAGCTTGTATCCTCGTTACGATGTCAGATTTAAAAAGCAACAGAATTGCTGAAAGTCCCTAAACACTGATTCTCTTATTCCACTGTACTGAGCTCCAAATGGCAAAAAAAAACACTTTTGTCTGTTCAGCCTTAAGTTAAAACACGTGTCGAGAAAATACGTTGAAAATGAAATGATCGTTTGTCTCCGGTGCTTAGTCAATAACATAGTTTTCACTATTTACAAGCAGTGAGGACTATTCGAATGTTACTTTCTCCTAATTCTCCCTGAGTCCACATTCTTCCTGTCTGATTTCAGTACACACTCGCTGTAGTAGTGTTTAAACAAGATTGTAAAAGTGATCTAAAAGCTGCTGCATGGTTTCGGAAAACGACAGGAGTAATTCCTGAATCTGTATCAGCATCTGTTTTAAACACGCAGCACTCGTCTT
>NC_083477.1:5541587-5561587 GCF_030014155.1 Tachysurus vachellii | reverse complement strand
AGTGTAGCTAACGCTTTCCTCAGAAATTATTTTCTGAGCGATACGCGGGTAAGACGGCAAAACCCTGTGTAGGGTGAATATGTGCATGGTTGAGATGACGATGATGAAGTAGACATCGAGGACATTGAGATTGAGGAAGAACAAGAAACAGTTCTGAGTAATAAGGTGAGTGTGAGCGTTGTAAAGTCCTCACTGGAGGATCAGAGCAAGATCTGGATGAGATGGTACTTTCAATTCTAATTCAATCTTCTTTCAGAAGTGTTTTTCTTTACTCTAAACTTCTTGATCACGCATTTACTCTAATGAAAGTAAAATGCTGAGGGTGAGATATAATGTCTGTACATTGCTTACTATGTGAATGGACCACTTTTTCGAATGCATGAATCTTTAACTGGTATATATACGATACTCCACAGCCTGAAGAGCTGCATTCAAGCTAAACTAAAACTGAATGTTATATTTAGACTTTAGTGGGCGATTTAGAAGTTATTTTTTTCCCCTGTGCTCACAACTTTATTTTCTCTTCAAGCTACATTTGACATTTGCATGGAATTGCCCCGGTCTGTTAATAATGAGAGTTAATGAGCCTTTCAAGGACATGTTCACAGACACACACACACACACACAAACACATACTCTCTGAGCACATCAGTCCTTCTTCGGATCTCCTAACCCGACTCCGAGCCCAGCAGTCGAGGTGTTCGCGTTGCCCTGCGGCTTTTAACAGCCCTGGAGGAGGCAGTGACGTCTGGACCGAGCTGACTCACTTCAGGGTTGTGCAGATAGACACTCTAGATTTTAGCATCCGTCTGCTACTTCTCCTTTTCTCTTTTTCTCTCTCACACGCTATTTTTTGCTCACTTTTTCCTCTCCATATCTGGCCGTACGATTGAGCCACGGCTGTGTGAATCACGGTCAGATTGTGCGGAGAGGAGAGGAGGCAAGGTGAAGGGCGTTAGCTTTAGAAAAAGAGGCGAACCTGCTTTTTATTACGCCGCTGAAGCACTGAAGTGTGTGTGGGTGCTTCTATTAGCTTTTTAAAGAAATGTGCGCTGCTCTTGGTTAACTGTGTGTCAGTGTTGGTGTGTGGGCCGGTCGTATAGAGAAGCCTCTATATATGGGGATGAGAGGTAGAAGGGAGTTTTTCTTTAAACTCTCATTCGTAATTAAATATTTTCTGAAGTCAGACTCGATGAGGGATGAGTGATGTTGCAAAAACATCACACCACGATCCTTGAGACAGGATCCATGTCTAACATATTGCTAGCAAAATGCTAGAATGGCTGATAACACTTCAGGAGAAAGGGTTGAGCAGCTAATACATAAAATAAATAAATAAATAAATAAATAAATAAATAAATAAAAAGATCATACGTTTGAAGTCTGAGATGATACAGTTATGATTACGGGGATGAGAGAGAAGGCATACGCTCTCTCCCCCATCATTCACAGAGACACTAGCTAATCGCTACTACTACTGCTCCTAATACTGCTACTGCTACTACTACTGCTACTGCACCTACTGATACTTGTACTGCTATTATTGCTTTTACTTCTACTATTACGGCTGCTACTATTCCTGCGACTGCTATTATTGCTTCTGCTACTACTGCTCTAACTACTACTACTGCACCTACTACAACTGTTACTGCTATTACTACTGCTACTGCACCTACTACAACTGTTACTGCTATTACTACTGCTACTGCACCTACTACAACTGTTACTGCTATTACTACTACTACTGCACCTACTACAACTGTTACTGCTATTACTACTGCTACTGCACCTACTACAACTGTTACTGCTATTACTACTACTACTGCACCTACTACAACTGTTACTGCTATTACTACTGCTACTGCACCTACTTTGATCCCAGGTCCACCAAGCTGCCACTGTTGCGCCCCTGAGCAAGGCCCTTAAGCCTCAATTGCTCAGCTGTATAAAAAAATGATCTAATGTCAGTCGCTCTGGATTCTGCTACTGCTTCTCCTACTGCACCTACTACTACTGGCGCTACTACTGCTACTATTATTGCTTCTGCTCCTACTAGTACTGCTATTACTGCCTACTGCTGCTACTACAACTACTTTAAACACTTCTCAACCTTTTTGTTCTCTTTCACGATCCTTCACTCTTGATCTCTCTTTTTATGCTCTTTCTCTCACTTGACCTCCTGATCTCCTTTTTGATCACTTTCTTTCTCTGTCTTTTCTCCTCCTTAAATAGCATTAGCATGTCCCATTTACCAGCTCTTTAATTGTCTCTTGCCGCCTGCCTTTGTCCTTGGCACACATTCTTGGCTTCATTTATATGTCACGCATGACTTAAAAGCAATTGCGATTACGTTTGCATGACAGAGGTTAATCTGAAGCCCAGCAGCCCTGATGCTAACGATGTACCGTGACCACTACAGTTATTAGTAAGGCTGTGTACTGAAAAAAAAAAAGCACAATCATTTAAAAACCTGTAAAAAAAAAAAAACTGGTCCTTGTGTTAGGGTCACCATATTAGATGGTGTCTAATAGTTTTGAGCATTACTATAGTAAATACATTAGCACTATATTTTATATAATGCAATCACTATCTATATCGGTATACAGATTTAAACCAGAAGTGGGCGTGGCCTAATGCAGAAAGTGTCTCAATCACTTCCACAGCTTTAGCTCCTTCATTCGAGTTCATTATGGATCTCATTCAGATCAAAACATCCCAATAGATCAATAGATCTCAAATCAGGGAGCTAAAGATTATAATACTGGAGTTGATTGACTTCAGATTTTGGGTTTGCTGGAATCTTCTACAAGGCTGGGACAAAGGGACTGCTGAGACTCCTGCGGGTCAAAATGGTAATTTAAATCCTATGTTTTTTCAGCCTACATTTTAAGTTCAAGAATGTCAAAAACTAGTGGAAGTTATTTTTAAAAGTAATTAAATTATTACTATTTTTGGAGACTCCAGAAGACATATGCGTACCCAGCGTGTGGGTGATACCGAGCAGCACCTCTATAAATAAATTATTTTGGGTCAGTTTGTGTAGAATTATGGTGTATTTAAGGCAGACTACTAAAGTAAACCACTCACAGTAGACCACAGAAACCATGAACAGTCTTTCTCTTATTCGAAGCTGTATGTGTATCTGTTTAGAACACATTAGCTGTTCAGTAACGCGTCTGTTTTGCCATTTTAATCAACCACAGCATGATACACAAAGCTCCCCAGGCTACACAACACTACACAATGCCTTAAAGAGCAAACTGCAACCTAATAACAGTGAATCCATCTCTGACAGGAAAAAGCAAAGATTTCTGACCACATGAGAAATGGCTCTCTCTGGATGTCCACAGAGATGCTGTAATTTCCTCGTCACTGATGCGCCACAGGCAAAACAACACAACAGGAGCATTTCAGACATTAACTCTTCTTTCTTTTGCAAGCTTTTTTTTTGTTACAGTGAACAAGTGTATGAGGATCTGGTGTGTTTCAACTGGAGTGATCATTCTGAAAGGTTTTCTGTCAGAATTTAAGTTTGGGAAAGATGTCTGGAAGACATGACTAGAGACAAGTTCACGGTGGCAAGAGGAGTGCACTCTGAAGCTGAGTGAGGTAATAGGTTGAAATGTATAGACACCGTCTTGTCTACAGGACGGAACGATGCTGTTTATAGGGCGGGTTTTGTTGATCGTTCTGTTCAATTCTATTTGTATCGTGCTTTCAACTATGGACAGTGTCTCAAATCAGCTTTACAGGAATATAAAAATTTAGAATAAGAATGACAAAGGTTTAAAAATGAAATTTATATTTATCACTAATGAGAAAGCCAAAGGCGGCAAGGAAAAACTCCCTGTGACGATATGAAGAAGAAACCTTCAGAGGAACCAGACTCGGAAGCGAACCTCATCTTCATCTGTGTGACACTCTCAGGCTCCAGAGAGTGAGGTTATAAATCCTT
This sequence comes from Tachysurus vachellii, assembly GCF_030014155.1. Classification (NCBI taxonomy): domain Eukaryota; kingdom Metazoa; phylum Chordata; class Actinopteri; order Siluriformes; family Bagridae; genus Tachysurus; species Tachysurus vachellii. Next base: position 5,557,632 of record NC_083477.1, on the reverse strand, counting down.
TACTATTTACAACTGTATCGAGCAAGTGTAACTGTTTAAGCAGTGCATTCGAATACAGATGAATACACTTTCATGTGTAGCTTCAATGAAAGCCATCTACTTTCTCAATTAGTATTTCTGCTGGATCAACTTCTTTCTCGCTCACGCTCTCGATCTGTTTCTTTTTCTTTCTCTGATGGTTTTGACATTTTTTCTTTTTGAAAGCTACATACAGAGAGACAACTAATTCCCAAACCCTTTGAGGCTAGGCATCGTTTGTAATGTAAATGTATACCATTATTTTATTGTTATGTATTGGAACCATCAAGCTGTTTGTCTGACCTATGCCCTTATCCAGAGCAACTTTCACTTTATTTTATTTTATACAACTGAGCAATTGAAGGTTAAGAGCCTTACGCAGGGCCCCATCAGAGGCAGCGTAGTGGACCTTGGATTTGAACTCACAACCATCTGCTCAGTAGTCCAATACCTTAACACCTGGAACACTGACTGCAGACCAGAAGAGTGGAGCTTATTATAACAGAAAAGAGGAACTAAATCTGGAAGGTACACAGAGGTGTGATGGTTAGGTGTGTGCAAATATCTTAAGTAACAGGAAGTTTATAAAGTGTGGAAATAAATAGTAAATCAGTAACAAGGCAGTGTTTTGTTCAGTAAATCAGTGCCGTAGAGCGGGATTGTGGGAAGCATGCATGAACAAGCAGTACTCTTCCCTACGGTAAGGTCAGGCAGACACCAGGCCCTGTTGTTCCCGGAGGAACACATGGAGGTCGTCTGGTGTTTGACCGCTTTGCCTGACAAAATGACCAGAATGCACATGCAGTAATATCCAGTGTTATTCCATATAGCACAGTTTAGTTTAGACCGTTCCATATAAGTATTGAGAGATGATAAATGAATTTTATGTTTAGTTTATAGTGAATGATGTATCTTCACATCTTATCCAAAACATAAGCTTTTCCTCAGCGTTGTGTTCATTCAAATCTCTTTAGAAACTGCTTTACATGTGTAGTACGTTTATTCGTATTTCAGTCATCTGTTTAAAAGGTCACATGACCCAGTTTGCACACCGTCTCAGAGATGGTATATTTGTTGCAGGAAATGAAGTTTAAATATCACACCTGTAATGTTTAATCAGCTCAGTAAAAATGCTGTGGACATCATGTTTTTGTGGTGTAGTAGCTCTGCTTATTACACATGCTAAGGCTTTGTTTGTGTGTGAGTGTGTGTGTGTGTGTGTGTGTGTGTGAGAGAGAGAGATTGTGTGTGATAGTGTGTGAGAGTGTGTGTGAGCAAGTGAGTGTGTGTGTTTGTGTGTGTGTGAGCAAGTGAGTGTGTGTGTTTGTGTGTGTGAGCGAGTGTGTGTTTGTGTGTGTGAGCAAGTGTGTCTGTGTGTGTGTGTGTGTGAGAAGTCAGTGTGTGTGTGAGCAAGTGAGTGTGTGTGTTTGTGTGTGTGAGCGAGTGTGTGTTTGTGTGTGTGTGAGCAAGTGTGTCTGTGTGTGTGTGAGAAGTCAGTGTGTGTGAGCAAGTGAGTGTGTGTGTTTGTGTGTGTGTGTGTGAGCGAGTGTGGGTTTGTGTGTGTGTGAGCAAGTGTGTGTGTGAGAAGTCAGTGTGTGTGTGTGTGTGTGTGTGTGTGTGTGTGAGTTGGTGAGCCCAGGAGAGACTTATAAATTGCTCTGCTTTACATTCCCACATCAGTATTTGAATAAAACATAACGTTGCCCATAACTCTGTCTTGTTCTTCAGCCCACTCTCACGTAACCTTTTATACTTTTATATCAACCTTATTGTTCTGAACACAGTTACAATTTCAGCAGTAGTGTATATCATTTTATCTGCTTATATAAGTGCTTGTGGTGATAAAAGAGGAATGTGTAGGATAAATGTATTGTGAAGAGTGAGTGAGGGAGTCCTGTGTGTAAAATCGCTTTAAAAATATTCAGGTATATGTGGAAGGTTTATATCTGTATATATATATGTGTGTGTGTGTGTGTGTGTGTGTGTGTGTGTGTGTGTGTGTGTGTGTGTGTGATTGAACAGTAGGGAAAAAAGGATAAATAAACAGTTATGTATTTTGAGCTCTTGAATAGTGTATTATTTCTCTCTGTAGACTACAATATAAAAAATGAATAGGAGAAATTACTGAATTCTTGCGAAGAAAATCCTTTCTACACGAACCTGTCCGAATCCTTTCCCCTTCACTGCCTCCACTCTCTCGTGGCGTAGGTGTGCTTGTGTCACAGTGTGAGGCTACATTCACATTCCATGCTCTGGAGGTCGGCTGACAGCTCATCATCTGTTCACGATCAGGTCAAGGTTCTGTTTTTGCTCCTGTTAAAGGTTTCTTAGTCGCTGACGGATGATAACGGCGACAGCGACAGCGGTGTGCACACGTGCAGCAAATGTACCCAATCTCACAGCTCTCATCTTTGTTGAATCTCAGAGTTTGACCTTGACCTATCTGTCATGCACACACACTCTGTAATAAAGACAGAGACCTCTGCTGGGAGATTTTTTTGCAGCCGTGGGAAATGTAAATGCCACTGAGCAAATTTATTTGAAAGGGTTATATAGCTACACATGTCTCACTATGCTCACACGTACAGTACATCTGTATTCACACCAGCTTTTTACTCACTTTTTTAGGTTGAACAAGCATGGCGGTGGAGTTACTGTAGTGTGAAAGAAGGTATAAAAGAGGGAAAGAAAGTTTATAACAGGAGCGAGAGGTTTAACAGGGTCCTCTGTGTTAAGCAGAGCTGACTCAATCGGGCAGTTGGAAAGTTTCATGCAAAAATAAGGCAGGATTTTTAATGTGGAAGTATCTAACGACATTGCACTCACTCTCTCTTTCACACACACACACACACACACACACACATACACACACATACACACGCACACTGTGTCTTTTATTTAAAGCTGTGTGTTGACATAGCAGGGTCAATTTATGGGGTGGAGAAAACTATGTGATGCACACACTTAACCCTCTGTATTTAAGTGCGGGGTGTGTGTCTGTGTTTATGTGTTGCGTTTCATCACAAGTGTTCTTCTATGAAAGCGCCTTCACAATGAATCATTACTCGCCATTAAACTCTCTAAAGTTGTTGTCAAGAAAATTTATTTTAGTATTGAAAGCGTCTGCACAAGGATTTAGGGTGCTTTCAAGCCCTGCACTTTGGTTTCTCTCACTCTCGAAACAATTTGTAATCTGATTGGTCAGAAGGTGTTTAAAAAAGTACACGATGTCACACTCATTAGATACAAAAATAGATACTTATTGGTGACCAAAAAAAAATAGATAGACACAGTATAGATACCACTCTGTGTGTGTGTATGTGTGTGTGTGTGAGAGAGAGTAAGCATGTGTTTGAACATGTACAGTAAGTTTGTGTGTGTGTGAGTGTGTTTGTGTGTGAGTGTGTTTGTCATGTGTGTATCTGTGTGTGTTTGTGTGTGAGAGTGAGTGAGTGTGTGTGTTTGTGAGCAAATGTGTGAGTGTCTGTGTGTGTGTGTGTGTGTGTGTGAGCAAGCGTGAGCAAGTGTGTGTGAGTGTGTGTGTATGAATGTGTGTGTGCACCTGACAGCCTATTATGACAGCCAACAATCTTGTTGGTTCTATGTTCTGAAACTGCTCACAATGTGGACAACAAATCCTGAAATGTCTGCAAATTCAGATTTGTGTGTGTTCATCTTTGTCTAATAGTGACAATAATTTTTCAATCAAAATTCCTGAGTGACAGTGTTTTCCTGTATGACTGTTTATCTGTTTTCTGTAATTCTCCGGAAAGCAGTGTCCCCAAAAGCAGTAGATGTGTCATATGTCCCTATTTTCCTACTGTACGGGTAGGTGTGTGTTTGTGTGTGTGTTTTCATTCTGCACACAAGCTATACTTACGTGTGTGTGTGTGTGTGTGTGTGTGTGTGTGTTTGTGAGTGACCATGCGAGTGCATATGATATTGTGAGTGTGTGTATGTGTGTTTGTGTGTGACCATGCGAGTGCATATGATATTGTGAGTATGTGTGTGAGAGTGTGTGTGGGTCCATGTGTGTGTGTAAGTCCGTGTGAGTTCGTGTGTGTGTGTATGTGTGAGTGTGTGTGTGCGTGTGAGCATGCGAGTGAATATGATGTGTGTGTGTGTGTGTGTGTGTGTGTGTGTGTGTGTGTGTGGGAGAGATCTGGCAGGTGTTCTACAGTTATGAGTGACAGTGTAATCTGGTGAGATTAAGGCTAAAGAAAGTACAAATGTGATGGAAATTGTATTCACTTACACACTAAGCTCTCAGTATTAGTTTAACCCATTTACCCTCGTCTACATCTCAGAAATACACGCAATCCTAGATCACAGAGACTCTCGGATCGTGATGATGGACAGAACGAGATACCGAGAACACAACACAGAGAGGAACTGTTATCTTTAGGAGTGTGTTAGAAGTGTACATTATGGCAGAACTATTTCAGATGTTTAGTTGTGGAGCCCTGGTGAAATGACATCATTTGTATTTTTTTTAAAGAACACACAACCTCTGCAGTAAAAAAAAAAAAAAAAACATTTAATGTTTTGGAAAAGCCCTGTATTTTTAGTCACTGTCAGTCATCATAAGAAGACACTGGATCCAAACCCATTCCTGTCAGAAACGATAAGCTTGTGTTGTCAAACTAAAAAATATCATATGATTGCATTTGTCACACTATTATTGTACACTTCTTCATTGGAAAAGGAAAACAACCCACCCACTCATTCTGCTCTGATGAGAGGCGTTAAACAATACCTCCAGTCAGAAAAAAAACTTTGACTGAAAGAGAAGGTTAAAAATGTTTTTCTGCCACATGGGAACCATTCACAGTTTATTTCAATAACACTGCATTGACTTCATTTTGAATTGAGTTTGATGCATTAAAAAAATGTGTGAACTAAAAGGCTGGAAATGTTAGATAGGAAAATAATAAATTAATGTCTTGCATTTCAATTCAAATCATTATTATTATTGAATTTTGAAATAAAAATGAATAAAAGAAATGCAAATGCAATGTACAGAAAAGCGTCCAGTTCATGCAAAGGTTTGTGCAGCCTTCCACTGGTAATGTCTCTAAACTTAATAAACTCTTAACTTGTTTCTCAATTGGATTACTGTGCATTGTTGGACATTATTGAGGTCAGAAATGAAAAATTTGAGAGAATAATAAATTCTCAATTTCTTCTGACAATCGACGGCCATGATCTCTTCTAGGATGCTGACTGGGGATCTGAAAATGAAAAGGAAGGGGATTAAAAGAAAGCTTTAAGTAAGCTATAAGTCATGACATATGATCTGAGAGACACAGGAATGGTGACTTGCTGTTATACTGTGCAGCACTGCTAGTACATACAGTATATGATCCGCATAGAGGAGTCATCAGAAGGAATCCTTACCTGTGACCTCTTAGCAAATGTGAACTTCTATGTAAGCCAAAGGAATATTATAAACAAATGCCCTGGACTAGTGAAGTAAAAAAATTAATAAATGGAGCATTAAAGAAACAGGGTGTTTAACATATTATTTATTGCACTCATTATAATATTCATTCATTCACTCATTGCGTCATTGGGCATCAAGGCAGGATACACCCTGGACAGAGTGCCAATCCATCACAGGGCACACACACACTCTCATTCACTCACGCAATCACGCACTATGGGGAGAACATGCAAACTCCACACACACAAGGTGGAGGCGGGAATCGAACCCCCAACCCTGGAGGTGTGAGGCAAACGTGCTAACGTAAACTAAGCCACCGTGCCCCCTCATTATAATATATATATATTTTTTTTTATTTATTTTTGGTAGAAGTTTACACAGGGAATTGGTGAAATGCAGGACATGATCAGATTATTTTAAAATGTGTAATTGAACATGTTGAAATTTTGGAAGGAGTCTCCACTGAGCATTAAACCTGTCAATGGAATAATTTCCTAAATTAAAGGCTTCGAGAATGAATATTCTAATGGAAAACCTGGCATTACTAATCTGGTGGAAATTCAGTTATGAGACAAATAAACACGAGGAGTGACAACTGGGGTAAGAACAAAAAAAAAAGGCTTTTAATGGTGTTAATTTCTGTTGCAACAAGCTCTAAATTTCGAGAAGCCGCACTAAAAAGGCACACGGTATTTTATAATACTTCCAAAACAATAGTCACATGGATGAAAATAAATATCTCTTCTGATTAGCTCACAAAATTCTCCAACAGTCAGCAGACAGATGCGTCGAAACCTTTCTTACGAACTCGCCTTACAGTATCTTGCGATTAGAAGTAAGAAGAAAATTAGAAGAAATTTTCACAGTTAGTTTATTCTCTAAAATAACACACGAACACCCATAAGGTTAAACATGAATTTTCCACTAAACTAATTCATAGATACAATGCAAACTATATGTAACACAGTGTTCAGGTTTGTCTACAACATGCTAACAAGTCAGTGAAGCTACAGTAGTTCATGTATGTTGGTGCATTGCATTTACTTGTAACAGTCCAAGGTAAAGCAATAGAACTAGAAAGAATAGAATAGAATAGAACTTCAACTAGCACTTCTTTCATTATCTTTTGCATTTAAAAAAAAAAAACAAACAAAAAAAAAAACACACCTTTGACACTTTCATTGTAACTTTGAACAAATGTTTTAAACTCATGGTATCTTAAGTATGTAACTTAGTGATCCAGCATTAATGTATCCAATGTTAGAGATTTAAGCACTTATGTACGTCGCTCTGGATAAGGGCGTCTGCCAAATGCTGTAAATGTAAATGTAAATGTAGAAAAATGAGTTCCACAACTTGACGCCACCCACTACACTAATTCAGTCAGGACCACTTGAGTCAGAATAAAGACAATGCTTTGACATAATTATATTTTTGATTTGCAAGCTTATAAAATTTACATTTGGCGGTATGGCTCTGTTCTGAATTCCCCATCCTTTCCATGAGCTCCATGAAAGCTAGTCAGGGAACAGCAGTAGCTTCGTGGGGGGACAATCTCCCATTTAACTGGGAAAGCAGCAAGACAAAATCCACCATTTAGAACAGTGCCTGCATCAGTGACAACAGAATGAGACTGATTAAGTTAAACACAAAGTTTCAAGGAGGAGCTACAGTAGGGGAGGAGGTGGGTTGCAGCAATGCAGAGGAAACAGCCAAGCAGACAGACTGAAAAAAGCATTTAAATAGGGCGCCCTGTTTGAAAGGGACCAATAGCGCGCTTAGGAATCAGATCAGCTGATGGGCGGGGTTAGAAAATTGACATCAGCTGATAGCCGAGCTTGACTATGTGGCCTGCCTGAACTGACGCTGAACGCTATATAAATGGTACATGATGTTAAAATATCTTGAGTTTGATATCATATTGTTGTCTTATTGTCCAGCTGTATGGTCTGATCAATATTTGTAATCATTATCTATTAAAATGTAAAAAGTCAGTGTAAACTTGTGAACATTATACATTGATTCACATTAATAGCCAGTGTGAGGACGTGTAAAAGCAATCACAGTGAAGTTCTCTACTACAGCCTTGTTCTAGTTCACAGGAATCCAAATCCTCTCAAATCCCCTCACTTAATGGAATTGGTATCTCTCTCTCTCTCTCTCTCTCTCTCACACACTCTCTCCCTCTCTCTCTCTCTCTCACTCTCTCTCTCTCTCTCTCTCTCTCTCTCTCTCTCTCTCTCTCTCTCTCTCTCTCACACATGCTAAAAAGGGATAACTATGGAATCCCAAACGTGCCTCATGACTCTGGGAACGTGTCCCCATGACTGCCGCGACCTTTACTTCTTTACTTCGCCCAGCTCTGTTTGAAGTTTGAATCACTTTAACCATAAAAGCTGATTCTATGAAATCTGATTCATCTCTCACAGATTGTCATTATGTGGGATATAGAAATGTAGAAAACGTTCTTTTTTCCCCTATTCTCAGTACAGTACTAATATTAGAGCTCTGAGTATAGGCTGATCCAGTTCTGAGAAATGTTCTTGGTGTGGCTGCAACAATGACCAAATGGTTAGTCTGGATTTTTTTTCAGCGCTGATTTGTGATTCGTGTGTCATCACGAATTTTAGATCATGACCTCTTTATGAAAACTACTCATGCCAGCAGGGTCACAGAAGCAGTGTTTATACTCTATTCACTATTTATAATACCTACTGCACACTGTGCATAAGTCATCCACTGTCCTGTATATATCACCCCAATAGATGTATATCTTTTTATTGTATATTTGATTTATTGTAAATATACCACTATACCACTATGCCACTATGCACGTCTGGTTAGATGCCAACTGCATTTCGCTGGTTTTGTACATGTGCTTTAAACAATGACAATAAAGTTGCATCTAATCTAATCTAATCTAATCTAATCTAATGAGTGGTGTATGTACTGTATATCGAGCTGGGAATCTGAGGAACAGCTGAGTAAACAGCTGAATTGCTCCCTGTTCTGCTCACCCCGGTGGAAGAATTGTTAAATGCCTGTGTAATAAGGGACTTCCTGTGTTTTCTGCAGTGTGATGTGATTGGTTAATGGAACACCACAAGAGTTCAAGTGGTACTTCTTCTAGCTGACAAGGTGAGCCGGGTTACATCGGGCTGTGTTCATGACTGTAATTCATTAAAGGTCACATCACCTCAGTCCATCCCAGGAGTCGTCCAGGATCAAAACGGCAAAAGAAAAAATAATGACAAAAAGAAAGAAATAAGGAAATTTATGGCATTTGGCAGACATGTGAGTGAGGGTGCTCAGACTTTCAGGATAATCTGGTGGAGTAAAAAAAGCAATATTTACTTATTTACAATTAAGCACAGCGGAAGATGAACACATTAAATATTGGTATTGAATTGTCGTTGTTCTTTTGGCTTTTCCCTGTTGAGGGTCACCACAACAGATCAACTGGTCTGCATATTTGATTTGGAGCAGGTTTTACGACGGATGCCCTTTACACACTTTACACACTTTACATACACGAGATCACAGACGGACACCATTGGCTAGTGTCGCTGTGACTGATGTGGAAATAAAGTATGCCATCCTTCCCACCCAACTGCCAAGTGTGTGTGTGTGTGTGTGTGTGTGTACGTGTGTGTTTACGTGTGTGTACGTGTGTTAGTTGTTGTGAGTTGTCAGATGACTTATTCCTGTCTATTATGGCCACTAATCTGCCCGCTAATGAATGTTTTGAAATGATCTGTAATTGTAATTGTAATTAATATCTGATTGTTCAGTGTAAAATAACTTTTAGCAGGGATTTGTTGCTTGGCGTTGCCTTGGTTTTATGATCATTGCTTTCAGTAAAAGCATCATTACATGCTAGGATGGTGAAAAAACAAACGCTTGCTTTGTTCCACTGCTTCTAATTGTAAAAACACTTGAGAGTAAAAAGATTTCTTGTCTCTTATAATTATTTTAGATGAAGGCAGTGAGGAGAGTCGCTACGTTATTTAGTTTTTTTAGCATTATCTACACATTTAAGCAGATTAGACATACTGTAGCTTTCTATGTTTGATCTGTAATCTCGCGTACATCAGTAAGTACTTTTGGATGTATATAATATTAAAACATCTTAATGTATACGGACGCTGAACAAACACGACCACAGAGAACCGTTTGTTATGGATCGAACTGGCAAAACTATCAAACAGTTAGCAGCTGTTTAAATTAAATTTCCTCTCATCCTGACCGACTTGAGACAAACATGCAGATCCAGAGCAAATATTTCCAACCTAATTTATCAATCCAGCAGCTTTTATCAAACAGATCAGAGCGTTAACATCAGTTGAGTCATTCCGCTCTCAGCTCTCGATTTTAAGCTGTGGCTAAAACCTGGCCAGTCTAGAGATTATCATCTTCTCACTCCATGGATTGATTGCTCACACACTTCATGAAGTAAATAGTTTGAGAAACATCAGTGGTGCAGTTATTCTGGCTAAAATCAAGAGCATCATTCCCACTACCCTCATACAGAAATAGACACGGATTTGTCCTGCTTCAGCATGCTTTTCGCCAGTATGTGAATTCGCTGTTTATGAGAATCAGATTGATGTGAAATGAAAAAACATTCAAAAAAAGAATGTCTTTATATTTGAGTTTTGACTTTGAGATCTGATCAGATGTTGCACATTTTAAACTCCCGACTGTACAGTATAATTTTTTGTATATGTTTTCTGGGTACTAACCCAGTCATGTTCAAAATAAAAGGAAGAATAAATTTCATTTATTTGTTACAGCTGAGGAAAAAAATTATGGCCAGGGTTGCCAGATCTGTATAACAAAAGCTTGCAATTAGACAAGTAATGATACAGACAGACAGACAGACAGATAGACAGACAGATAGATAGATAGATGTAGAAAGATACTGAATAATTTCTTCACACACAATATATGCACCTGGCAACACTGCTTTTTATACGCAGACCAACACAATATTTATACCTGGATTTAGGAGGTGGACGGATTCATGCTCAAAACCACAAATTCCCCAGTGTTTAATACAGCTTCTGAAATATTAGAGCATTTCTCTGTACTTTCTGGGGTTAAGGTTGCGTTCGACCCAGAAGTGTCTTAGATCATTTAATAAGGACTCACTTTATGTTGACACACTTTAACACAGCTTCTTGACAGCCTGTCAGTCGTCTGTGGGACATCAGTAAAACTAAATGGAAGACCATTAACATTTATACTAGGCCCTCGAGGTGTGACGTTGTCTCAAATGTTCAGCTTTACTGTTTACTGTGTGTGTGTGTGTGTGTGTGTGTGTGTGTGTGTGTGTGTGTGTGTGTGTGCGCTCTATATGGGACACTTTCAGCAGCATACCACTGTGCAGATTGATGGGAGCTCATGAGGTGTGAGTGGGCACAGTGGGGAGAGGAGAGGAATATTTGCCCTCAGCAGCAGATGGAGAATGCAGATTTTTCTGTTTTCTGTAACCTTTTATAGAGATTGAGTCCTCAGCGCTGTAGTTATTATCATGACGTACTTCTTTTAGTTTCCATTCCTTAATTAATAAGCAATATATTGGCTTTCACTGTCAAAATGACACTGTTTAAAAGTTTTCCACAAGATCGCAATGAGCACAGACTCTCTGTTCTGGAGCTCAAGCAAAACCCAGTGCATATACACACCTGTATCAGTTTTAATTTAAGGTGTAATGTCTGATTTATAAATGAGACCCATGAGATTTTAGTGTGTAAATATCTTCCGTAGTATTTTATGTAAATGTTGTTGGAAAGGGCCGCACCCTGAGCCGTCGAGAGCTGCCACACGTGTACACATGTACGATTGTGTGCAGTGGTTTTAATAGATTTTTTCCTTGTTTTGAGAGTGGCGAAAGTGTGGCATGTAGACACAGAATGTGAAATGTTGTGGTGTGTGTGTGTGTGTGTGTGTGAGAGTGTGTGTGAGAGTGTGTGTGAAAGGGGTGCCTGAGAGAGAGTGAGCGAGAGAGAGAGAGAGAGAGAGAGAGAGAGAGAGAGAGAAGCATAATTGTAAATGAATATAAATATATAACCAATACGTTTTTTCCTCCAGACAAACCAAAACAACACTGAGGTACAAACTGTTTACTTTCACGCTGATGTTCTAATTGATGGACACACGCATGCATGTGCACACACAAATAACACTGGCTGTGGTGAAGTCTGGCTCCACCTAGTGGCTATCAGAACTGTGTGTGTATGTGTTTGTGTGTCTTTGTGTGTTTGTGTGTGTGCGTGCGTGCGTGTGCGTGTGTGTGTGTAGTATTTGTGGATTTAAAAATGTAAACTTACTCTCTCTCTTTGTCATGTATGTGTTTGTGTGTCACCATGTACCTCAGGGATGAAGCATTTCTACAGCACTGTTGATGAACTTGGAGCTTTGACTGAAGTAACCGGATTCGACACCGTACCTTCCGAGGAGGCCGATTTTACGAGACACAAAGCCCCGCCCCTAAACGCACGTCTGAAGTCGGACCGTAAACACAGATCGTACACGGTTTGCGAAGTCTGTAACATTCAGCTGAACTCGGCCGCACAGGCACAGATACACTACAACGGCAAAACTCACCAGAAGAGACTGAGACACATGAAGAGCGGAAACACAGGTAGGACGAACATGCGTTTGAGTTTGTGTTGGGATTTTAAAGCGAGTGTGTCTTAACTTTATATAAGTTAAAGCTTCATATTGTAGACTTTAATAGCTGTGTCGGTGCCGTACACAAAGCATTTTTTACATGAAGCGTTAAATCTCTGTACAGCAGAAAGCACTAGTTTCGTGTTGCACCTCAGTCTTCTCCTGTTCTTGTCCTGATTAGCAGCTAGAAAACTAGTCAATCCAGCTCCTGCGTTAGAGACACAAATTCAGAGCAGGAGACAGTTTTTGAGTTTATTCTTTTTGCTTCTTCATGAGTTCAAATCAATTCTTACATAATGCTAAACTTTGCATCCCAAAAATATCAATGTCAGTATCTTATTACCGACTGAACACAGTTTACTTTTCTTCCCTAAAGCCGAAATTACACATTTGCGTCTGTCATGTTGTGTCCGTGTCCCACTCCACAGTGGTGGTTAATATGAAGCTCATATGACTGTAGACACTTGAAAAAAAAAACTTTTTTCTGTTTTTATCTGTTCTACTCATTCTACTCAACTTTATTCATAAAAAGTTCCAAAACGTACAAAGAAATTATTATTTTCACCCAAATGTTTCTTTCTTCATTTCTGCTCTCTGAGACTCCTCATGTTCTTCTTCATAAACATCTAAAATTTGAGGATGTTTAAGTTGAACCATTAAAATTCTGTGTAAGGTTCTGTGTCCTGACTCATTTTATATCAGACTCGCTGTGATCAAATCATTCATTTGTTTCTATTGAATGAAAGAATTAAAAACACTTGACCAATGAAAAGCAAATAATAAACCACACAATCTAAACAACTCACTACAACAAAACATGAAATATACAACACAGAGCAGCACATTGTGTAACAGTCAGTTTGTGTGTCAATCACATAAAGGTGTAATTAGTGAATTAGTGAACAGGTTGAACACTGAGAAAAGTCCCACATTCAGGAGCGCTGCCTGGGCCAAGAGGACAAGCTGATCAGATTCCAGTAGCTTTAATGATAAATTCTACTTTAAATTCGCACTAAATGGTGTCTGGAGCCTATAATATAATTAATAATAAATAATAATTTTTGCACTCCCTCTTTAGAGTCAATAACTTTCACAATACTTGTCCCCTGAATTTGTTTATATTATTAAACAAGCATCTCATATGCATCTATCCATGTCAGAAAAGCAGGTGTCTTCAAGAATAAAACCAGGCCCAAATACAGGGATGACTAAAACACGGATTATTAACAAAACGGGAAACAAACAAGGAAAAGGAACAACAAAAACCAAAGGGAAAAGACCAAGACACTGCGAAGCAAAACGCAACGCAGAGGAAATAAGTAAACACGGTAATAAACAGTCAACTGAAACAGAAACAACATTCTGCACCAACACCCCCTAATGTTCCAGCAAAGTCCTGACAATCAATCAATCTATCTATCTATCTATCTATCTATCTATCTATCTATCTATCTATCTATCTATCTATCTATCTATCTATCTGTCTGTCTGTCTGTCTGTCTGTCTGTCTGCCTGCCTACTGTATCTATCTATCTATCTATCTATCTATCTATCCACCCCCCCCCCCCACACACACACACACACACACATTTAATATCCTGACTCATAACAGAGCAGGTTTTTCTTTCTCCACATTATTTCCCATCACACTAATAGTTACCTTTTCAATAAATGTTTCTTCATATATTTCTGAGGTTTTGTTCGTTTCTAACAGGAGACCGTTTGACTTTTTGACTTAATTTGTAAGTCAGCTGATCTTACAGGGGTTGTGACCTCAGAATTAGGAAACATTTCTTGTTTCTTAAAAACCTTTTCCTCTTTCATTGTTCTAAAGCAGTAACGGTTAACAGTTAATATCACATGCTTCAATGTTTGTCCTGACAAACTTCACACGTGGTCCTGTGGTCATGTTAACACTGAGTACAAATATAAAGACATGTAAGGGAATATTAAACTCATACAATATACCAGTAGATACATGCACTATTCCTGCCTGCCCACAAGCTTACAAATGGCCGGGTTACTTTATATTCTAACACTTACAGTCTTAGACACACACACACACACACACACACACACACACACACACACACAGCCAGACCCACTTCAGGTGCAAGCTATCATACGAATGGACCATAATTACATAGCAACGGAACATGCTCACCACGGAAACGCTTGGCATGGAGACGCCCCCTCAGAAACCAGACTACTGACTAGCTGTTAAAGAGGATGTGTTCTCTCGCTCTCTCGCTCTCTCTCTCTCTCTCTCTCTCTCTCTCTCTCTCTCTCTCTCTCTCTCTTTCGCTTTCTCTCTCGCTCTCATCCACCCAAGGACACAAAAGATCATTGATTAGCCCTTTTGGCTGCTGTAAGACATCATGATTGGAGTTAAATTAAAGTAGGCAGCCCTTCCCCAAGAGTAAACAGCAGTGCACCAAGCTTTAATACTATAGGATACACACACACACACACACACACACACACACACACACATATCTTTGCTCTTTGTTTCTCCTTGTCTCTCTCCTTTGTAAGGCTTCCAATTTTGTAGCACTTGTTCAAGTCTAACTCCGCTAACACACACACACACACACACACACACACACACACACACACACACACTCACACACACACTCACAGCTGCCCTAAATAATCATTCCTGTGAGACGTTTAGACATACAATAGTAACAGAATTTGAAACCAGACATCTCTTTAATACAGAATCTCGTCTGTCTGTTATAAAGACACGGATCCAAATGATTCGTTGTGACTCCAAATCTTTAATATTAAAGGAGTCAACACTAGTTTCAAATAAAATGAAGCTGGCCAGGAGACTCCTGTAATTGGTGTCAGCCTTCCATGTTGTTTTAATTCTAGCAGTCGATTGACCGTCGCTTATTTCAAGGCTCTGAGCTTTTTTGTTGAATTGTGTTCGTTGTTTAATCTGTAGTGTGTTAAGCTTTTCACTGAACAGAGCTTTCCTTATGCTAAAGAACATTATACAGGTCGGGTTTTTTTTTTTTGGTGATATGATATTACTCATCTTCTACTCATCTTACATGTAAAAAAAAAAATAGAAAACAGCATAATAATCCATTCTAAAGTGCAGATTTGCTTTCAGAATAACAAAACAAAACACCGGCTTTAGGACAGAGCAGTGACTGAGGATGGGATGCATGAATGTTAAAAGGCATTTTTAAATTGCGCATTCATGCAATTATCCATTCAGCCAATCAGGTGCGAGCAGCACAGTGCATAAAATCATGCAGATCCTGGTCAAGAGTTTCAGTTACTGTTCACATCAAACCACAGACTGGAGAAACGTGTGATTGCAGTAACAGTCACTGCGGCTGCTTGTTGGTGTGTGTGTGTGTGTGTGTATGATGCTGTAGAGGAATTTTTACACACAGATCTCTCTAGTTTATACAGAAGGATAAAAAAAGGCAGGAAGGAACTCTTTACAAATTTTAACTGTGGTGAGCAGAAAAACATCTCAGAATACTAAAAACAGTGAAGTATAAAGGCTTCAGTTTTCAGAAGAAAACCAGATCAACATCTACTCCGTTAACCAGGAACACTGAGGCTACACTAGGCACAGACTCAACCAAGCTGGACTGGTGATGATTGGAAAAAAACATCACCTGGTCCTTATCAGGTTTTGGTGATCCTGTGTCCAGTGTCGCCTCAGACACTCTGTTTATATAGACGTTTGTGTGTGTGTGTGTGTGTGTGTGTATAGGTGCTGTGATGGATTTAATCTACTGTCTCTCTATGACATGGATATATATGGATTTATTTAAATTGTAAATATTCTTAATATATGATTATAAGAGATAAAGAGGTGTGTGTGTGTGTGTGTGTGTGTGTGTGTTTCTCTATCTGCTTTGCATTCAATTCAAGGGAAAATCA
>NC_083477.1:5501587-5539087 GCF_030014155.1 Tachysurus vachellii | reverse complement strand
GTGTGTGTGTGTGTGTGTGTGTGTGTGTGTGTGTGTGTGTGTGTGACATTGAGCCAGGTCACTGAGAGAGTAACATGCCTGGTTTACTTAACCTTTGTTTGAATTGGTGTTGTACACAAGAGGCTGCACATCCACATTCATTCACAAACAATATATGTTTATTTTTGTTTTCTGGTGTTTATGCTACGTTCAGCTCTTATATTTTTCAGTGGCATATTCTGTGTGGATTATATGTAATTACATTTCAGCACATTGTCTATCAGTCCATATATAAGAATGTAGGTGTGTTATTATATCGATTCCAAATAATGAACTTCCAGGTATGTTTATAAGTCCACATGTGGCTATGAGTTCATACATAAGTCTTATATGACAATGCACATGTGTCCATTAATGCGTATATGAAGTTGATTCCATGGCTGGTACCAAATATGGAGATATACTTGTGTCTCTGTCCATATATGGCAATGTAGGCACATCTGAGACCATATATGGAGATATACATGTGTCTCTGCCCATATATGGCAATGTAGGCACATCTGAGACCATATATGGAGATATAGGTGTGTCTCTGTCCATATATGGTAATGTAGGCACATGTTTGAGTCCATATATTGATATAAAGGCGTGTCTTAGTTTGAGTGTGTGTGTGTGTGTGTGTGTGTGTGTGTGTGTGTGTGTGTGTGTGTGTGTGTGTGTGTGTGTGTGTGCGTGTGTGCGTGTGTGCGGAAGTCCTTTTTACCGAATACAAATGCATGTGCACTACTGCAACCCAAATAATGAAAGGCTGAGTTGATTGGCAGAGCTCGTCATTTACTTCCATTTTCACCTGAAAAGGTTTGTGAGAAGTGGCTGCCAAGGTCATGATGCAGACCTAAATGCCTCTTTCTCCATCAGACTGCTGCTCTAATAGACTACTAATGCTACTGCTGGAGCAAATCACCTATGGTGCTTACCTGCCAATCACACGTCACCCACTCCACTGCACTCTGGGATAGCAGACGAAGAAGAGTCCTTATTATCTACATGCTGAAATATTTATGAAGGATCTGAATCCTAAGCATTCTGACTTACGGGGAAGTTTTCTTTGTTTGGACAGACAGTAATCATGGCTTCAAATGAGACCTTGGTAACTTGGAAAACTGATGCTGCTTTACACAAGGTGCCTCACCGGATGCTTTTAAAAGAGTTTCTTCTGACTATTACATCCATGAGAATAATGTTAATATCTTTTGTTTGGTAATCTTTGGATTAAATTTTGACTCTTAAGATTGTTTTGCTTTGATTGTTTTACGTGTTGATCTTGCTCTAAATTTTGATGCATGAAGAATTAAAATCAAAATGCATGGCCTACCAGGATGTTAAACATTACATCATTATATTAAAGTGAATTTCTTGTGTGTGTGTGTGTGTGTGTGTGTGGGAGAGAGAGAGAGAGAGAAAGAGAGAGAGAGAGAGAGAGAGTGAGTGAGAGTTGCTTATGCGAGTGTATCAGGTGTAGCAGCAGTGCCGAGGTTTTAAGTTTATTTCAAGTACAAGTGTGTTACGTTAGCTGTAAAATGTTTAGAATTTCTATGTAATGTAAGTAATAAAACCTGCCAGGCTGTGTATCATGTGTTTATCTGAGTATGGATTTTCTCTCAATAAGAAAGTGTGATTCTATGTCATTTGTCAGGTAGTTTTAAAATGTGTTAATGTGTGTATGCATGTGTATATATGCACACATTAGAAGCACCCTCTAAAGGCAACACAATGGTAAACAGCTTTAAAAACTGGCCCATGTGCCCAATGATGGTTTTACAGCATGCTTACTTTATACCCCCTGCAACCCACCAACCCCCAAATTTTGCTATGCTATCTCTTGCTAATCCAGATTCTAATCCAGTCCACAGAGTTTCTGTGTTAAATCACTCAACCCTCAGGGCAGCCCTTGAGGGGAAATTCCTCTTTATGGTCACGTCATATCATATCATATGTACAGTCATTAACACTGTTTGTTAGGCTTCTGCGTTAGGTATTACTCTGAAAGAAAACCATGGAGGGAAATCTCTGTGACGTCATTGTGATAGGGTGTAATGACGGTCTTTAGCAGGAATGAGTGATCTGTGAGGCTGAAATGAACGCAGACGGTTGGCATTATATGTTTACGATATATTAAGACATAAAAATGTCAAACGGTTTGGTTTGGTTTCAAATAAATGCTGTCAAATTTAGTGTGTGTGCGTGTGTGTGTGTGTGTATGTGTGTGGTTTGTTGTAGTATGTTGGCAGGAAGAGGACACAGCTGTCATTGCTAATGTTTATGTGTCTAAATCTGCAGACTGCATAAGTGCAAACACACACACACAAACACACACACACATACTCTCTCACTCACACACACACACAAACACACACACACATATTCACTCACTCACTCACTCATTCACTCACACACACACATACTCACTCACTCACACACACACACATACTCACTCACTCACACTCACACACACACACACACACACACACACACACACACACTCACAACTGTATGCTGGAGACTTTCAGGTACAGTGTGTGGTGTTGCCCTGACAAATATGCCATACTCAAGTGATTTCAGACACGCTGACTCACAGGAGACGCGGCCAATCAGGAGAGAAGTAAAGCAGGAATAAGAGAGAAATCTTATAGAGTAAGATCAAAAAAGATTCAGGACTGATGGATTTATTTTTCTCCTGTAATTTAGCCTAGTTGTGGCATTTGGATCATAATCCAGTCATAATCCATAATCCAATTTGTTTAGTTAAGTTTAGAGAACTCAAGATAGCCAGCTAGCAACTGAAATGACTTGGTGTGAGTAAGTTCTTTTATATTTGTTTGTATTTCAGTCAGTTATTGTATACGAGTCTTGTGTAGGCAGAACTTCAGACTGACGGTGGGACTCTGGACTTTTATTAGCCAAAGACTGCCCCAGAGGGAGCCTGACTGACATGTAAAGCAACCACTCACAGTTCGTTTTGTTCAGGATCATGTTTAAGGGCGTGAAAATGTAAAGTCCATGTCTCCACATAAATAACCGTAAGATAGTCGTGCAAACGAATAAGTCTATAGTGAACTTCACATCATTTAGAAAATCTAGCGTTTAGCTAATTCTATTTTTATAAAAAAGATGGCTTCCTTTTTCTTTCTTCCATGAGGAGGAGCATGATGAAGGTAAACCATTAAAAAAACCCTGCAAAAAGGCGGCTATTACAGTTTTTTTACAATGGCTATGACAGTTTTTTCAATACATTTAACAAGTTTCCTAAACTCTTAACGCACCAACACACCTAAAACACACAATTGGCAAAACGGTTAATTTCATGCTCAAAATCACACGTTGTAAACTAAACCCCAAAACTAATTTTCAAAATACAATAATAAACACAATACACTATGTCAACAAAACACTGCAAACATGTTTCAAAATCAAATAATCATTCAAAACACTAACACATGTTCTCTTCCAACAGGAACATTTAGTCAATCATAACACAATGACCAAAAAAACACTATCATCAGCTGAGATTACAGAAACTGCATTATTTTATGTGTCAGGTCTGCCCTTATACAATAGACAGTATATTGTATTGATCATAGATTGTGTTTTGCACTGTTGTATCTTTTGAATCCTCTCTACATTTTTGTTTTGTTGGGTTTAGTAAATGCATGCATTTTGTTTCTTTTGCTGCAGAAATTCAATACAAAAAATGAACGACCGTCTCAGAGTAGTTTTATAAAATGTACAGTTTATGTAAAAAAATACAGACACAGAATTGCTGCAGTAAAGACTTTATTTGCAAAAGGACATTACTGCAAGATATACAAACAGAAAAAGCACCGGAATTATAATACTGTAAAAAAATGTTGAATCCTTAGAGGGACAAAATACAGTTACATATTAGAGACGGGAGGCATACAGTCACTCTAATACAGTAAATGGTAAAATTATTTACACTTTGCTGTAGGAGAAGCAATATCCTACCTGTTGGTTTCTCTGAAATTACTGACAATGGATGCCACTGTGTCCCGGCTGAGATTTGGCTGTACTCATTCACCAGTCTCTCTGTATGATAGTCTGTGGTTTATGACATGGTCAATGATAGTAGCTCTTATTTGATCAGTTACCCTAGCTCTGGTCCTTCTTTGAGCGCCACCACGCATTCTAACTCCTCTCCCTTGTCCTGGTACTCGTCTTCCTCTCCCTCGTGCAGACATCCTTTCTTTCTTTCTTTCTTTCTTTCTTTCTTTCTTTCTTTCTCTCTCTCTTTGTGTTGCTCTATATTGTTCCTTTTCCACCCAAGATCAGCCCAAAGAGTCCTCTTTTAGAACATATGATCATGCGATTGAAAAAACCTCAACACCTGAGTGTGGGTCCTAGATGGGAATCAGCTGTGATTTATATATTTGCATAACTGCAATAAGCTGTTTCTCATTAGCAATGGAATAAAATACAGGGAATATATTTGCGTTTCAGTTCACAATATGAACAGCTGTTGACTTTGACTTTAGCCTATATAAGTTATGTTTAGAACATGATGTTATCTGTTCTGACATACAGTGTGAAAGCATTTGTAAATCTGACTGTAAAATGACATTGTTTTGGTCTTGGTTGAGCTTGTGTGTAAAAGAAGTTCAAGCATTTTAAATTTGTGTTAACTGTATGCATTTTGTATCAAAGCAACAAGAAATGTGTTAATTGTATAGCATACAAAGACGGATGTTGTGCTAACCGTGTTAAGAGTTTAGGAAACTTGTTAAATGTATTGAAAAAACTGTCATAGCGATTGTAAAAAACTGTAATAAACGCACGTCTCCCGGAAATCCTGTAGAATCTCATCAGATGTCGACTTTGAAACTCCTGAATTGTTTCCAATTTTGCGTTCCTTATGCATAAGACATTAAGCCAACGCTTCATGAGTGTCACATCTGAGACTCAGACTAGTGTATATCAGACTACTGCAACCTACGTGCACAGATTTGATAAGAAAATCCACAGAGTGACTCACACACACTCTGGAGAAAAAGCATGTTTTGTTTTCCACATTTTATTGAATGTTGATATGAGTTAGCAGCAGTTAATGTATGAGTTAGCAGCAGTTATGTGTTAATACCCTCTTGAGTTATTTGTGGTGTATGTTGTGCTGATGTTTGTTATTAAAAAATGAGGTTCAGTTCTCATTTAATATGTCCATCGCTCCATTCAGATTTCCTTCAGTGATGTGTACTGCCACAGTACTTTTTGCAGAGAAGCAGCGCTATAGCATGAACCTCCCACCACCGTGAGCTTTTGTAGTATTTACTAAATTTATGCTACATTCAAGCTACGTAGCATTGCTAAGTCACCCTGTGTTACTAAGCTGGGATATTTTCTCTGATTGTGTTATTGCTGTGTATTAAATATTGCCTGATATTTCTCCCTTTTGGATTGTTTGCCCTGTGGACTGCGAATTCTGGTTTTGTGACAAATTGCCTGTTTGTATTGACCCTACATTTGCCTGTTGTTTTGGATTTGTTCTGCGTTGGATTTTCATTAAACTGCTAATACACCGCACATGGATTCTACTTCTCAGTCATTACAATACCGTTCCATAAGAGTTTCAAAACGCTTGTAGTCGTCTCTCCCTGTGCTTGTTTTTATCAATGAGGATTTCGGTGAGGTGAAGGACTAGAAAAGATCACGATGCATTTCACTGCTTATTGTTCTCTGTGTAACTGAAAGTAACTATCTACTGGTGTCAAGTTGCCCTGTGACTTTTTTCAAGTGACTTTTGATATTTCTCTTACTTTCCTGATCATTAGCCAGTCCAGGGATGATACGTTGTTCTTCCATGAACTTTCCACCAGCATCTTATTGAACCAGTTTTACTGTCTTTGCTTTGGCTCTGTATTTTTTTTTGTTGTTATTATCGTGTCATTTAATAGTGTTGTTCCTGAGCACAATAAGAAGTTCTTTCACCTTTTACTTTCACCATGGTTGCTAGTTCTTGTGTGAAATCTTTCCAAACAATGCCAAACATATATTGTTTCCAAACAATATATTGTTTATTTAAATTTACAATATATATATATATATTTACTATATATATATATGTATATATATATAGTACATTTAAATAAACACTTTGCATTTAACAATTTACATATATTTGTTTATGTTTATTTGTTAATGCTTAAGAATTATTTTTTGAAGTCAAAAGACATTATGTGTGTAAATTTGTGGTGTATTAATTACATATTACATATTTGTGGTGTATTAATTGGTGTCCCAAATACCAGACCACCCTAATAAATAGTAAATAGCTGTCATCACTGTTTGGGTGTTTTACTTGGTGTGCAACACAACACAAAAATTTGCAATAGCACTTGTCTACCAGAGAGGGTGACACTCCAGGATCTTACGGTCAGTTTGATTCAGTTCACTGAGCTTTATTGGCGTGACCAAATAGCAATAGTAAAGAGCAGAAAAATTGTGTAGCTTTCAAGGAGAAAATGATGCCAGTGTGAAGATAAATATCAGATTTATCTTAAAAATTGCAATTTTACAGACAGAAAACAATACTAGGTCAATAAATAGAAGCAAATTTAAAAACTTTCAATAACTGCATGATGTTCCCTTAATGTTCCCCAGTTATTGTTCTGCAATTGGAAATTTTTCATTTAAAAAACATTTTAAGGCATTTTTAAAGTCATTTGACAGACAGTCAGTTTGGTGCATTCTCTTCCCAAAAATCTAGTTCAAATGATGTACCATATTGCATGTGAGTGATTTTGTCACTTGTAATTTTTTAACATTTCTAACCCTCTGACTCTTAATAGTAAGAGCAATTCTTTAGCACAGGTTCATTTCGAGCAAATTTGAGAGATGTTTGTGATAATAAGCGCACACAGAGCTGAAAAAAAGTGTAATTAATGTGGTGCTGAGGATTATCTCATTCAGCACATCTGTACAAAGCACAATAGAGGAAGGGGACATGGAGGGGGGGACTGATGAAAGCGTGAGAATGCGAAAGAGAGATGAGGATGGCTGAGGAAAAGAGGAAAGAAGAGGAAAAAACAGAAAGAAGCATTTGATTTCAGCACACCGTGTTCCTTTACTTCACCTGATTTACTTCCCTACTTATCCTGCCAGGGCCTGTTTGAAAAGAGGTATGCTAATGTAACAGTGGGTGCCAGATTTGACCCATTGTACCTCGCTGTTATTACCCCCCACATCCACCACCCCACCCCCCACACACACGCTCACATACACACTCACATACGCATAACAGGTGCACACACACACAAACACACACAGTTATTTAGATGGAATCAAGCACCGTGAAAGGAGAAAATAAAACCAGCTAATTTCCCCATATGTTCAGGTTAAAAGGCAGAAAGACAGAGAGAGAGAGAGAGAGAGAGAGAGAGAGAGGGAGAGATAGAGAGAGGCTGATGATTGCACCCCTCCCTTCTCTTTCCATTCCTTCTCGATGGATGAGTGGAGGGAGCATTGCTGAGCTCATGTGCCTTTCCTCCCTTGCGCTGGTGCACAAGAGCGCACGTCACTGAAGAGGAGCAAGTGCCGAAAAGTCAAACAGCATTTACTGTGATTTGTTTTTTGGGGGAAAAAAACCTTGGATTGATTTCCACGAACATGTTGATTGGTAAGTCACAAACTGGTCATTGTTGCATCAGTATGTGTGTGTGTGTGTGTGTGTTTGGACAATGTCAAAAAATGTATTGTACAAATACAGACTAAATCTGCTCTCAATGAATCCTCATGATGTGAGAGAAATTCCTCTACAAATATTGTGCAACTACATAAGCCTCCTGAAGACTCCTGATCTTGTGTATCCTGAAGCACAAGATGCTTATCTCTCTTTTTTTGCTGCGTCTTATGTACAGATTATGGAGTGGATGTGTTGCATGTTTGTCGAGTTTTCACTCATATTTTAGCTTGCTTGAAACAAGGTCTCGACACTTATACCACCACACCACATATATTGTTCATGATACTGTATGTGAAACAATACAGCACCGCAGTTGAACCCCTTTGCCCTTCTTTCTTTCTTACTTTCTGTATTGCGGATCTGCAGTGTGTTTGCGATGCTGTCGGTACGAACGTGTGCCATCTGGGTGGCATCAGAGCGGCCGTCTGTGGACTGACTTTGTGTCATTTAGAGGGCATTGTGTGTTTGTGTGTATATCTGTATGCATGTGTGTGAGAGAGCGGGAGAAAGACTGGACACTTCATATGAATTTTTTTAATGAGCAGAGGTGATGAGTCGGAGCTGTTACAGGAGCATTTAATCTTCACTGACCTCCATCGCATGAGAATGAAGGGGCAAGCCAAAAAACAGAAGAGCAGAGAAGGAAAAAATGTTGGAAGAAAGGTGTGTTGGTTTAGCTGAGAACTGGACATCACGCTTGAGAGCATAGGAATGGCATTTAACATGCAACTAAATGTGTGTGTGTGTGTCTGTGTGTGTGTGTGTGTGTAACATTCTATCTTTAAAGCTTTTTTCTCTCCCTCTTTTTGGTGCAGTCGGGTGTGTATTGAATATTCAACATTATTAACATTTTCATTATTATTTGTATTTTTTTTTTTTCAGTCCCAGAGCTGAGTTAAATACATATTTATTTAATTATTTAACAATTTAAAAATAACATTATATCTAAAAAGATTTCTCTCATGTCGCATTTTTATATTTTCTGTTTTGGAAAATTTCATTTGAAATTAAATTACATTTCTTTTTTATTCAAGTAGACGTTATATAGGTTTTAATCTATAGTGCTTAAATATTTATGCATATTTATCTTATTTTGTTATTTTATATAATGATTATATTATTATGATTTTTATTCTCCCCTTTTTTTTCTTTTTTCTTTTAACTTTTAAAAGAAACCTCGCTCGTTTTAATCGCTCATCTCACAGAAGGCCTTCAAAATGTTTCGTCAGAAACGTGTAAGTTTGATATGTTTTGGTTCGCCGCAGTTTTTGCGGTGCTATGCGGGTTTGGACTGAAGCCCGCACGGTTTGGTCTCGTGCCGCTGCGGGTCAAACGGCGCCGCACGAGCTCGGATTCAGAGAAGCGGAAAATTAATTCCGCGCTTTTCCACAAAAAAAAAAAAAATAAATAAAATAATACATAAATATATATAAGTTTCATTGAAATCTGTTTCGGGATTTATTTATCTTTAGCGCATCAGATGCATTTCTGAACTTGTGGCGAAATGAATGATTTTATTAAATCATGATTTTATTTTATTTTATCCGACAATTAATAATACTCAAATTTAACTCACTGATTTTGCATTTTATTTATTTTTATTTTATTACGTTATATCACTATTGTTTATCTATTTAACTATTTGCAGTTTCCTGGAAACGAACAAGAAAAAGGATGAAATTGAAGCTTTTTCGTTTTCACGCATTATTTATTCATCTATTTAAAGCTCATATAATAGGTACATTTTATTCCTTTGGTTAAAATAATTTATTATACGTTATTATTTAAGTTGTGCATGAGTGTAAAGGGTCGGTTTGTCTCAGCTCACACTCTTTTCCTCTCTCTGTTTTGTTCCTCTGTAGGCTTTATTATTATTTTTTTTACATCCTTCCTTCACAACATGCCCTTAGGTGAAAAGATGTGGAGAGGAAATGAGTGCAGGTTATTGCACATACAACACATTGGGCATGTGTACACTTCTCTTGAATATGTGGGAATGATACAGAAAGCATGTCATAAAAATATGTAGAATTCTATATTTTTTCTCTATATGAAGCATCTTTTTGTCCAAAAGTGAATATAATTTACGTCTTGATATATATTTTAAACATTTCTAAATGAAATGTTTAATGTAGGCACCAAGAAATATAATAACACTAGTCTTAGAAGAAGGAAAATGAATAGAATTAAATCATTTATGCTTTAGCATAGAGTCAAGTATCATAGATTTGATGTAGATCGTTTTAGTGGTATTTTTAGGAACATTAATCAAATCCAAATGAGTCTAATTTTAGGATTTTTTTTTGTGTTGGGATGACTGTGAAAAAATCAAGCAGTTTCTAAAATATTAAAAGCATTTTTAAAAAAAAAAAAATTGAATCAGAAGACGGCATCAGAAGCATGCACACACAAACACACACATATACACACACTCCATGTGAAATCACGTCATGCCGCAGTGCAAATCTGCCTGTTTGTGAGATAAAGATTATGCGTGTAGGAGGTGCATGGTGAAAGTGTGTGTGTGTGTGTGTGTGTGTGTGTGTGTGTGTGTGTGTTTGGGTCTGTCTTTGTGGTTCCCTGTGTCCAGTTGTGGTATTGGGATGTGTGGAGAATCAGAAGGGTAAAGAGAAGGACAGAGGAGGCAGGAATGACGAAAGCAGCGCTGCGGTTAATTCTAATTTGAGCATTTAGGGCTGAGAGGGAGGCGGAGTATAGGAGAGGTTTGGGGGTCATGATTCAAGGTCACTGCGTCTAGATACAGCGACGGTCATTTCACAGTCATTATGTCGTGTTTAGATCAAAATTGACCGTAGGATCATTTTCAAAAATGATGTTTCTAAGCGATTGTCCTTAGATAGTATTGACCTCAGAGTCAAAAGAATAAAAAAATTAAGAAACTATAAGACAATTGTAATCACCTTTACTTACACACACACACCTACACACAGCGTCACAAGGATTTCCATCATTATTGTTCCTATTGCAACTAACTGAAAAGAGTATATTTTGATGTTTTATGAATTGAGGAGGTGATAGAATTTGAAGAATTTTAAGCTGCATTTCAGACCATTTCCAGTTCTCATGAAATTAAAGTCTTTAGCTATGTCTTACGGTCACGTATTAAAGCCTCCTCTTGTGTAAACGTGCAGGAATTTTTTTCAACATATTTAGCAGACTCTGTGCTTAAAAAATCATTTTGATTTTATCTTTTAATTGTACTGGCTGAACTGAGGGAGTCTTGGAGCTGAGTCTGAGGGATTTCTTCATTTAAATTTAAACAGTTTGTGGTATTCTCAATTTATAATTAGACAGATATTTTTAAATTATATTAAACATGAAAAATTAGAATATAATGATATTTAGTAATATTATTATAAAAAGATAATTACTGATAATTAAGATAATAAATTGGAAAATGCATTTGGTAAAGCTCAATATTTTGTATAAAATACTAGTAAAATTTGCATAAAATACTAGTATTTATTACAGCATCACTTAGAGGATATTAGCACTGTACATTTTATGTACAGTGACCTTTTAGTGTTACATATCACTTAGAACATTTTGTATGTTATTGATTACAAATATTTTAGAAAAGTACCATATAATGATTTAAATTTAATCTGTAGAAAATAAAAAATAAGAGCTTAGATGTCTGTGTTTGTGTGCTTGTGTGTGTGTGCGAGCAAGAGAGAGCGAGAGCGAGAGAGACTGAGAGAGAGCGAGAGAGAAAGAGAGAGAGAGACTTGATTGTAGAGCAGTGACTGACAGCACAAGTCATTAAAACAAAATGACAGAGCTTGATTGGCCTGTCAGCTGTGTGTGTGTGTGTGTGTGTGTATGTGTGCCTGTATGTGAGAGAGAGAGAGAGAGACAGAGAGACAGAGAGACAAGTGGGCGCAACATATGCTGAACTCAGCAGGGGTTACGATTGCCTTGAAATGGCCATCAGTGTAATATGTGTCTGTCTGTGCCTGCTTAGTTTTGACTTCTTGGTGTCTCTCTCTCTGTGTGTGTATGTGTGTGTGTGTGTGTGTGTGTGTGTGTGTGTGTGTGTGTTTGTGTGTATGTGCGTGCCACTGTGTCTCATCAGACAGATTTTACACTTGACTTTGTGACCCTTTTGTGAGAGAGATTAGAGAAACACTAATGACTCATGTTCTGTTACAGCATGTACAGTGGAACACCTCTCGGTATTATTATTATTATTATTATTATTATTATTATTATTATTATTATTATACGTAATTATAATAATGTATACACTATACATAATATTATCATTATTATTATTGTAATGAGTTTGCATGAATGAAGGAGGTTTTATTTTGAGTTTTTTTCTGACACAAGGAATAGACAGTCTAAATGTAAAGGTGATGAGTTAGGTGTGACTATATTACAGTACACTACACTGTATACACTATATTACATTAGAGTACACTTCACACTATATTACACTATACACTATATTACACTATATTACACTTCACACTATATTACACTATACACTATATTACACTTCACACTATATTACACTATACACTGTATTACAATAGAGTACACTTCACTTTATATCACACTATATTACACTATACACTATATTACATATATTACACTTCACACTATATTACATTAGAGTACACTTCACACTATATTACTCTGTACACTATATTAAACTAGAGAACACTTCACACTATATTACACTATAAACTATGTTACATTAGAGTACACTTCACACTATATTACACTTTACACTTTATTACACTATACACTATATTACACTATACATTATATTACACTATATTACAC
This sequence comes from Tachysurus vachellii, assembly GCF_030014155.1. Classification (NCBI taxonomy): domain Eukaryota; kingdom Metazoa; phylum Chordata; class Actinopteri; order Siluriformes; family Bagridae; genus Tachysurus; species Tachysurus vachellii. The sequence continues at coordinate 5,526,543 of NC_083477.1, read as the reverse complement.
TATACACTATATTACACTATACATTATATTACACTATAAACTATGTTACATTAGAGTACACTTCACACTATATTACACTATACATTATATTACACTATATTACTCTAAACACTATATTACACTTTATTACACTATACACTATATTACACTAGAGTACACTTCACACTATATTACACTATACACTATATTACATTAGAGTACACTTCACACTATATTACACTATATTACACTTTACACTATATTACACTATACATTATATTACACTATACAGTACACTATATTACGCTTATACATTATATTACACTATACAGTACACTATATTACACTATACATTATATTACACTATATTAGTCTATACACTATATTACACTAAAGTACACTGATACAAGCCATGTATCAGGGCTGGACAAAAAATGCATTAAGGAGCAGTGTACTGTCCAACAAATGTTGATTTTTCTTTCTATGCAAAACCCTAATTAATCAAAATGGTAATATGACTGTTGTTATGGTGACGCTTTGCCCTCTTTCTTACACCGCTATTTCATTTATACAGTACCAGTAGACTGTCTACCACTGGTGCAAAGAACCAATAAAAATGACTTGTATCCAGTTCCTAGATACTGCAGTAACGTGCCTCTGCCTCGAGTCAGACACGAGCGACTTTTCTCCTGTTCCAGACTATTTGCTCTTCTGTGTTTTCTAACAGCGTCTCTGCTCTCTGAGTCTCTGCTCTTTTCTGCTCTCTGCTCTTTTCTCTGCCACACTTGCACTATTGTACCAGAGCCCAAGGGACACCTTAGAGAACACGTGTGGCCAGTTTAAGCCAGCACAAACATAAATAGTTCTATTCTCCTTACAATGTCTTGGCAAAGCCTCCAATCGCTGCAGGGAAGGTGACAGCAGCATTCAAACACCAGAGCCCTTTTTCAGCCTGGACTCGTTACACCAGTGACACATGCACTGCAGTCCTTACATGTTTAGATCAATACAGTATGTATCGTATAGGTGAAGAGGAATTTGTTTAACCTAGGATTAAACCTTGTTTAACTTAGGATATATGGTAAAAAAAATGGTTACTATTATGAAAAGTAAATATTAAACAGTGTGTCAACTTATCATAGGGCACGATCACACACTACAGACAATTTAGAGAACCCAGACAAGAGGATTCAATCCCTTAACAGTGCTAATCTCTAAAAATGATAAAATTCTTCTACCTTTAGAGCAAACACTGTCTTTCTTGTTATCTTTCTATTATATGTAATATATGCCGTGCCAAGACTCAGTTAGGACAAATCCCAAATATTCACTATATAGTGTACACTCTTTATACACACTGGCTTTGTGGCCTTGTCACTACATTCAGTCACAGAACCAAAATGCAGCAGAAGAATAATTCAATTCAATTCAATTTTATTATGCTTTTAACAATGGAAATTGTCTCAAAGAAGCTTTACAGAACATAAGAAACATAATACAAAACATCGAATATTATATAAAGATTAATATAATAGAAACGTTCAAGATTAATATTAGACTTATATTTAAATGTATTTGCATTTATTCCCAATGAACAAGTCTGAGTTGTCTGAGGCGACTACGGCGAGGAAAAACTCCCTTAGAAGGAAAAGAAAGAGACCTTGAGAGGAACCAGACTCAAAAGGGAACCTCATCCTCATTTGGGTGACACTGGAGGGTGTGATTATAAATATACAGTCCGGCAACTGTGTATTGATTAAGAGGTTGTTGTCCTCAAAGACCTCATGGAGTTGACATCTCCTCTTAGAATGTCTTCATGAAGAAGAGTCTTTAGATGCCTCAGAATCAGGATCTTCACAGGGTTGGCTTCATCTTAATGAAGGTCCAAAATCTTCATGACACAGAACACCACTGGAGCTGGTACAGTCTCTGGATGCCTCGGGATGGGTAGAAAAAGAGAAGCAGTGGAGAGGAATGAGCTTAGCTTCTGTTCATAATATTAGCAAGCACTAGATGTGCATTTGATCAGAACAAAGAACAAGAACAAAGCTGGATATAATAGTATATTTTTTTCTGTAGGAGGTAAAAAAAATAATTTATTAATGGACCAGCAGACATTGCTTACTCCAAGAAGCAAATATTTATGGAAAAAGTTATGGACTTAAAGTGAGCTGTCACCATTGCAGATGAGGCACAAAGTTTTTTATTACTGAAAATACTTTAAATCGTGTGATTCAAGTCTATGAATTCTAAGTAAGTCTCTACACCCTACTGTACAAGTACATGTCTGTACATGTCATAATTTTCTATCCCTGATTTCTTTTTTTCTTTTTTTAAGTTTTATAAAGAGTTTGTGTTTAAAGGAAGATGATTTTCCGTGCGGGGGGCACGGTGGCTTAGTGGTTAGCACGTTCGCCTCACACCTCCAGGGTTGGGGGTTCGATTACCGTCTCCGCCTTGTGTGTGTGGAGTTTGCATGTTCTCCCCGTGCCTCGGGGGTTTCCTCCGGGTACTCCGGTTTCCTCCCCCGGTCCAAAGACATGCATGGTAGGTTGATTGGCATCTCTGGAAAATTGTCCGTAGTGTGTGATTGCGTGAGTGAATGAGAGTGTGTGTGTGCCCTACAATGGGTTGGCACTCCGTCTAGGGTGTATCCTGCCTTGATGCCCAATGACGCCTGAGATAGGCGACCCGAGGTAGTTCGGATAAGCGGTAGAAGATGAATGAATGATTTTCTGTGCCTGAAAACCTTGACTTTTACTCACTATACACAATTATTTGACATTTTTAAAGGCAGGAACTGTCAAATAGGTCATTAGCATATTAGGAATATTGCAACCCAGGACTTACTACTGTATACTATTTACTATAGCAGATGCTTAACCTGTGTTTGAATATAAGGATCTTTCTCTGCCTTAATAATTTATTTGTTCTTGCACTTAATCGAGTAAGCTGTACTTTCTGTTTTTTTTTTTTGTACAAATGGAATCAGCAGGCTGATGACAAAAATGTTGACGCTCTCAGTTTGCCCGATATAACTACAACAAACAGATTTGGTCTTGTGTAGTGCTCGGTAGGGCACAGGCTGCCATTTTGGAATGACTCAGTGCTAATGATTGGAGAGAAATATGAACATATGTGAGCATCGAGTCTCAGCACAGAGCAATGATTTGATTTCGTGGCCGTTGTTGCTGTGTTGTAACATTTGAGAGTCTCTCTCACACACACGCATACAGACAAACACACACACGCACACAAACACACACACACGACACAAAATAGAGAGCAACATCACAGGGCGAGATGGACGAGATGATTGGGAGTCATTTTGGGCATTTTGAATAGACAGCTTGTTGGATAATAATGGTCCCTGTCAGGATGGCCAAATCACGGCAGAGAGAGAGAGAGAGAGAGAGAGAGAGAGAGAGAGAGAGAGAGAGAAAGAGGGGAAAGACGGGGAGAGAGAGGGAAAGAGAGAGAGGGAAAGAGAGAGAGGGAGAGAGAGAGAGAGAGAGAGAGAGAGAGAGAGAGGGAAAGAGGGAGAGAAAGGGGGAAAGAGGGAGATGTCACATGCTCCCTGTTGTTTGCTATTCAAATCATTCCCTAATATACAGTGTAATGTTGTGGGAGGAGCTACAATCAGCACCAGGTTAGAAAGAATATGCAGAAAACCAGACTTCTCGTCTTCTCCTTTCTCTCTCATTCTCTCATTCTTTACTTCTCTCTTCCCTCATACTCTTCTCCCATTCATTCATTCTCTCTTCTCTCATTCTCTCACCTCTTATTCTATCATTCTCTTTCCTTCCATTCTTTCAGCTTTCATTCTCTCAGCTCTCATTTTCTCATTCTCTTTTCTTTCATAATCTCTTTTCTCATTCTCTTCTTTCATTCTTTCATTTTTCATTCTATCATTCTATTTTCTTTCATTCTCTCTTCTCTCATTTTCTCCTCTCTCATTTCTTTCTTCACTTATGATCTCCCCTCTCCTCTAATCTTCTCTTCTCCTCTCCTCTCCTCCTCTCCTCTCCTCTCCTCTTCTCTCCTCCTCTCCTCTCCTCCTCTCCTCTCCTCTTCTCTCCTCCTCTCCTCTCCTCCTCTCCTCTCCTCTCCTCTCCTCTCCTCTCCTCTTCTCTCCTCCTCTCCTCTCCTCCTCTCCTCTCCTCCTCTCCTCTCCTCTCCTCTCCTCTCCTCTTCTCTCCTCCTCTCCTCCTCTCCTGTCCTCTCCTCTCCTCTCCTCTCCTCTTCTCTTCTCTTCTCTTCTCTTCTCTCCTCTCCTCTCCTCTCATCTTCTCTTCTCTCCTCTTCTCTGTAAGCTGCAAGTATCAGTATCATTTGAGTATCGGAGTGTCGGAGGACTGGATCAGTTCTCTCAGCCACATTCAGTCTCACACAAGCTGGAGGTGTGTTTTAAATCCGAGCACAAGCTTTAATCCTCTCAGTTTGCAGACAAAGTGATTGGTCTTACAGCAGGTCTGATAAGAGAAGTTTACAATGCATTAGTGCTCAGGATGAAGGTGCAGGAACAATGAGGGTTATTTTTAATAAACAGTACGCAATCATGACAGAGTGATTATCTCAGTAACAGACAATTACTAACAATCATACCACCAGTTCACTTGTACCATCTGTATAAATGTCACACACTCTGAATGTGTCCTAATGAACATACTTAGCATTACTTTGTTTAAAAAAAACCAACACTAATCTGTATGATCCTCCAAGTGGTGTTAACTGTTTCCGAGAATGCAGAGGCGCTAAATCTTTGATTTTTCTCGCTGATCATCTCCCATGAGTCATAAAGATCAACAGTGGCTGAAAATGTCAGGTCTACAATCAGTGGAGATCATTCTGCAGGAGAGGTTTAGGGCTTAAGACTATGAATTGTACTAAAGATTTGTCAGATTGGGTTCTGGTGTAAATAAATAAATAAATAAATGCTTGTAGATTTTAACAAACATGCTGATTCATCCAGAGTTACCTGGAAAGCCTTAGACTGAAACAGTGTGTGTGTGTGTGTGTGTGTGTGTGTGTGTGTGTGTGTGTGTGTGTGTGGGTGTGTGTGTGGGTGTAAGTGTGTGAGACCATACATTATGACAAAGATGACAGTATCTGTAAAATTTCAGGACTTGTTTAATAAAAAAAGGGTTAAGGGTTAGTTTTAGTTGTTGTGGAAGGTTCTAACAAGGAGAGTAAAACAAATGTGTGTGAGAGACAAAGAATCTACTGAGGGTTTCGTCTTCATGAATTTAATGTTGCACCAGGTGATACGACGGTAAAACATGGATAGTCTTACATGTTGTGTGACAATACTCTATTTTCGGAATAATTACAAACAGACTGGAAGTAGCTGATGATGTGATGTGTGATGCTTAGATATTTTTCAATATTATAGTTCACATTTTTAATCCAAATCACTATTTTAGTAGACATTAAATATATCAATGAAGATTTTTTTTTAATTCAACAATCTGTCCTGTATTGGATGTATACTGATGTGGTGGCCTAGTGGTTAAGGTGTTGGACTACTGATCGGTTATGAGTTCAAATCCCAGGATCACCAAGCTGTCACTGCTGGGCCACTGAGCAAGGGCATTAACCCTTAATTGCTTAGGTGTTTAAAAAAATTAGATATAATATGAGTCTCTTTGGATAAGCACATCTGCCAAATACTGTAAATAAAAAAGAGTCCTGATTCTTAACTTCCTTGTACATTGAGAGATGGTGGGATCAGTGGAGCAGTGCTGGAGGAGCAGAGGGAACGTGGTGCAGTGTTGGTGTGATAAGAGCTTTGACATGAATGGGTGATGGCCTGTTTCTTGGTTTCTTGGCAAACATCAGTGTTTGCAGCTGCAGGAAGCCAATGGAGGAAAGACTGGAGAGAGGGCAAGGCACTGAAAAAGCAGCCTGTGTGGATTGAAATGGACGAATCCTTCCGATACTATAAAGGAGACCCTGACATGAGTGATTGGATTAGCAATGTGAGAAAAAGAGAGACAGTCGATTGTCCACGGTTAGTCAAAGGATGTGTGCAGTGACCGATGGTGAGATCAGAGAGCTGTTCAGAGAGATCTCAGGATTCCAAGACGGAGAGGCATCACCTGACATGGACTGTGTGAATGTGTTAGATGTTTGATTAACAGTAATTTGCATATGCATACATTTCCTCTCTCTCTCTGGCCAGAGTAGAGTGATTTCCCGACTGTAGCTTCAGTCACATCTATGACTAAGAGAAGAGTGAATTTAAAAGGCCACGCTGGGTTTGAGCGTCAAAGCGTGTATACCAGATGCATTATGCATCGCTTTCTCACATACCGACAACGTGCACTGAAGAGTGGAACATGCACCCAAACACACATGCACACACACACACACACACGCACAGGCACATGCACATGCACAAGCAGGCCAGCAGTCAGGGTGATGCATGAGTTTCACCTTCAGGCAGTAGATGTAGGCAGACAGAGCGAATCAGAGACAATAGAACTCTAGCTCATGATGGAGGGAGCTGTCTGTGTCTCCTCTCACACACACAAACACACACACACACCAACACACACACGTGCGCGTACACACACACAGTGTGTCTCTCTCACCCCTTTTACTCTTTTAGCTCAGATGGATCTCTGAAGAAATGCATTCAACTCGGGGTTAAATGGAATGACTTTAGTGGTCACAGAGATATTATAACATCTCCACACACACGTGCACACACATACTCTCTCTCTCTCTCTCTCTCTCTCTCTCTCTCTCTCTCTCTCTCTCTCTCTCAAGCTAAATAAGCTAATAAATAGATTAGATAGACTATTTATGATGTGATTTATTTGCAGGTTTTGAAGTTTTAAAATTTCACAAAACAGTGTGTTACATTCCTGAAGACATAAATTTATAGTAGTTATCAATGTTTTATTTGCTTATAAGTCTTAAAAGTCTTTATTTGCTTAAAAGTATTAAATCTCTTTTAATACATGTTGACTTGGCATCTCGTATCGTGCTTTCCGAAGGATTATAAAGCATTTTATACCTTGGGTCCTGGACTACAAGTAAGTTTAATGATGAAAATTCCTCTTGTCTGGTGTTATTTGGGAATAAAAATAATAATTATATGAATTTTCTATCCTAAAGCAAATGAAATGCCTACAACTAAGTGCCAGATGTAACATTGAACAAATAGTGTTCATGTGATGATTAGAATGCAGTGAAAGTGATTAAAGTGAGAAATACATTGTCTCTGATTTTGTTTTGAAACACAAAACAGACAATGTGGACTATCAGACATCTGATTGATTAAAGGTTTAAACATATATAATATATAATTATACATGTCTTATGGCAAACGAAATCAGACATTGCAGGTGCACCGAACTTTACTAACATACGTACACTGTGTGCATGTGTGTGTTTGTATGTATGTATGTATGTGTGTGTATATATGTGTGTTTTTTTTGTTGTGTGTATGAGTGAGTGTGTGTCTGTGTGTGTTTTTGTGTGTGTGAGAGAGTGTATGAGTGTGTGTGTGTGTGTGTGTGTGTGTGTGTGTGTGTGTGTGTGTGTGTGTGAGTATGAGTTTGTATGTATGTGTGTGTGTGCATGTGTGTGTGTTAGCAGGGTCTTGTTAATGAAGAGCAGTTAATAGGTCTCCAGGCGGCGCTTGGCTCTGGGGAGTGTTTACGGTGTTACATGGCTGTTGGCAGGATCGGGGGCCGGTAATGAAGTAGCGCAGATGTTCTTGTGTAGATGAAAGTCTTTACTGACTGCTATTATTCAGCGTGATGCATGAGGATTATTTAAAACAATTACACCTTGCCACTGCCAAACTTCCTATGAGCTGCTGTGTTTTAGACAGCTCTCAGATAAAGAATGATGGCATTTACATATGCAGCACACTCCAGAAAGAGAAGAGAAGAGAAGAGAAGATGAGAAGAGAGGAGAGTGGAGGAGAGGAGAGGAGAGGAGAAAAAAAAAGAAAAGGAAAAAAAGAGGAGAGGAGAGGAGTGGAGCAAGACAAGAGGATGACCTTTAAGTGACTGTCCTCCGTATTAGATATTTGCTTAAAAAAGTCTTTTAAATATCTCAAAGTGTCTGCATGTTTCCAAGTGTGTGTGTATGTGTGTATGTGTCCATGCGTTTGTGTCCGTGTGTGTGTGCGTGTGTGTGTGTGCGTGTGTGTGTGTGTGCGTGTGTGTGTGTGTGCGTGCGTGTGTGTGCGTGTGTGTGTGTGTGGGGTGTGTGTGTGTGTGTCCATGCGTTTGTGTCCGTGTGTGTGCATGCGTGTGTGTGCGTGCGTGCGTGTGCGTGCGTGCGTGTGTGTGTGGTGTGTGTGTGTGTATGTGTGTGTGTCCAGGCCACCAAGGTGTTTATGAATCTAAAATCTGCATCTGCAAATGACTCCATCACACAGGAAGTGCTTTCATTTAGACAGGAAATAAACAGCTCTAAATTCAGATCTCATCACTCCAACATGTTAAGTTGCTCTGATTGAGCTGTCATTGTGTGTGTGTGTGTGTGTGTGTGTGTGTGTTTGTAGGTTGGAGCTGTAATTGTGTGTATGTGAGGTTCTTCTCCTGATTCACTGCTGGAAAAAAAACTGTTTAAAAAGCATCAAATGATCAGCACAGCACATGTTCAGCCTTTGGCAAGATTTAACTGCCACCACAAACACACCCCCCCACACACACACACACAGCAAAGCTCTGACAAAGTGACGCAGATAAGAGCGCTGCATGCACGCTTTGCATCTCTCCTGCAGCTCTTTTCTTTGCTTTGCTTTTTTCTTTCTTTTTATTCTGTTCTTTTTTCAGTTACTTCTGTTCCTTTTTTCATTCATTCGTTCATTTTATTTTGTTTTTCATGTAGTTGTCACACGTCTTCCATATTTTTTAACCTTTTTTAATTTTATATCCATTCTCCTCCTCGCTTGTTTGTCAGGTTAATAATTGTTCTCATTTTTTCTATTATTTTTGCTCTGTTATCTTTCTTATCTTTCCTTTTCATAAGTTCCTGCCTCCTGATTTTCTATTTGTTTTTCATTTCATTTTAATTTCCTTTTCTTTTTCTTCCTTCCATTATTTTTACTTTATTTTTTCACTTTAACTTTCTTATTTTTTTCTTTTTGTTTTTCCTTTTTTGCACATTTCTTGTCATATTTTATATATATATCACTGACCTTTATTTCCGTTTTTTTATTCCTTTAATCTTCTTTTATAGCTGTAATCTTTCTTTTTTATTATTCTTTTTCTTGTCTTTACATTTGTTTTCACTTTTCTCTTCAATTTCATTTGTTACCTTTGGCCTATTTCTTTTCATGATTTGACCATTTATTATTATTTTTTTACTATTAATGTCTTTTATTATTCCTTGTTTTTGTTTCTTCTTGTCTTTTTCTTTCCTCTTGTTATTGCATTCTTGCCTGCTGGGTTTTTTCCCCACCATTTTTATTTCCTTTTCCAAGTTTAATTTCTTTCCTCTATTTTCTTTTGCATTCTTTTGCATCTTTTTTTCTATATTTATTTTTTCCTTTTAACATGCATTTGCATTTTTAAAACCTTTTTATTTTTTTTAATTTGTTGCCATTCTGTTGTGTGTGGTTTTTTCTTTCTCTGTTGAAGATGTTTTCTTTTTCCTCATGCGTGTGCTTGTCTTTCCCTTAGGCTCTGTGTGTTTGTGTCTGTGTGTGTGTGTGTTGCCACTGTGCCACTGATATTTATTGGTAATGTGTGATAATGAAGTGGTGTGTTTTAATCTATTCGTTATACAGAGCTGCTACTCTTCATCTCTTCATCTTTAAGACATTAGCGTTCGTTTTCCAGTCCTCGCACTCTCTCTCTCTCTCTCTCTCTCTCTCTCTCTCTCTCTCTCTCTCTCTCTCGCTCTCTCTCTCTCGCTCTCTCTCTCGCTCTCTCTCTCTCGCTCTCTCTCTCTCCCTCCCTCTCCACCTCAGCCCTGCTCCCTGGAGCAAACGGGAGTAATTTATCACTGTATAGCCTTAGGGTACACACACACACACACACACACACACACACACACACACACACACACACACACACACACACACACACACACACACACACACACACACACACACACACACACACACACACACACACACACACCAGGCCTAGGGTTTTATTGTTCCCTTGTGGCAGATGGGATGGCTGCTCTGCACCACTGGTTTTGATAGTGCCTCACTCTCTTCCTCTCTCCCACACACACTCACACACTCTCTCATATACACACACTCACACACAACATATAGGAGTGTTTTTTTGCACTGTTGTGTGGTCGTATTTATTGATCACTTTGGTGACCTGTTATTGAATAGACTATAAGCATTCTCTGTGTAGGGGTGTGTGGTGTGTGTGTGTGTGTGTGTGTGTTTGACCAGTGTCTCTGAATGTCCAAATTTGTGTGTGTATGTTTGGCACAGTGTCTTGTGTCCCAGTTGCATGTTGCCGTTAGCTCAGAGAGAGCTCCTCTCTCATTCGTCCACTGCAGAGCTCCTTCTGGTTTCAGATGTTATCATTTAATCGAGATGTTCATCACCTGCTTGAGCTCCTCCACTCCATCCTCCCACTGCAGTCCGATTCACATCCATACTTCCACAGTGTTGTCTAGATGCAGTTCCATCTAAGTCGAGCTGAGTAGAGTGTGTGTGATTGGGGTTTGTGATGTATGAGGATGAGGGATGGAAAGTGCTGTTTAATTCTTGTATCTTGGTTGCCTCTTTTTCTACAAACCCCCTGCTCACTCACTCATGAGTGATTTTATTCATCATTAAGATTTCTGTCTTCCTCTATTGTGATGTTCCTCTGTCAGCTTACAAAAATCAGGAACCAATAAGAGTAAAAATACTCGATATTGTTTTTTTCCTCAACATAATCCAGTGTAGCACGTTCGCCTAACACCTCCAGGGTTGGGGGTTCGATTCCCGCCTCCACCTTGTGTGTGTGGAGTTTGCATGTTCTCACCGTGCCTCGGGGGTTTCCTCCGGGTACTCCAGTTTCCTCCCCCGGTCCAAAGACATGCATGGTAGGTTGATTGGCATCTCTGGAAAATTGTCCGTAGTGTGTGATTGTGTGAGTGAATGAGAGTGTGTGTGTGTGCCCTGCGATGGGTTGGCACTCCGTCCAGGGTGTATCCTGCCTTGATGCCCGATGACGCCTGAGATAGGCACAGGCTCCCAGTGACCCGAGGTAGTTCAGATAAGCAGTTGAAAATGAATGAATAATCCAGTTTATTCCTGACTTTTCTGACACTCTGGAGATGTTTATTTTATAACTCATGCATTATTGAGTGACTACAAAACTTGTATTATTGAGTGACTTTGAAATTTCATTCCAAAATGAAAAACATTACAAAAATTTCAAACATTACAAAAAAATTAATGAAAGCAGAATATACACACCACTTTCCAGACCAAAAATAACATAGTAAATGCTGCTGAGGTTTGCTACAAAAAAAAAGCAAAAAGCAAAGTGTGACAGACCTATAGCAGATTCTATAGCAGCATCCTTATACTGCACAAAGTCTACCTCACACTGCTGGGTCAACACACCAAATATGACTTTATTTTACTTTATTATTGTTTGCTCTTTATAGTTTTCTTTATTTTATTTATCTTGAAACAATCTTTGCTTTACAGAATTTATTTGCATGTGCCTTATACTTTTGCTCAGTACTGTGTTACTGAGTACAGTACTGTACTCCAGCTAAAACACGTGACTAAAACGAGTTTTGACAGTAATTCTAAATGTTACTTGTTACAGAATATAGTTTAATCTTTACAGTGTTGTCATTATTGTTTCTAATGTAATCTGAGGTAATAATGTACTCTGAGGTAAGAATATAATGTAATCTGAGGTAATAATGTACACTTAGGTAATAATATAATGTTTTCTGAGTTAATAATTTATATTTGGGAAATAATTTAATCTGAGGTAAGGATATAATGTAATCTGGGGTAATAATATGAAGTAATTGAAGTAATAATGTACTCTGAGGTAATAATATAATGTTTTCTGAGTTAATAATGTATATTGGGGTAATAATGTACTCTGAGGTAATAATGTAAAGTAACTGAGGTAATAATATAAAGTTACTGAGGTAATAATTTACTCTGAGTTAATAATATAATCTGAGGTAATAAATTACTTTGAGTTAATTATGTAATCTGTGGTAAGAATATAATGTAATCTGAGGTATTGACAATAATGTAAACTGAGGTATAATGTACGCTGAGGTAATAATATAATGTAATCTGAGGTAATAATGCAGTCTGATGTAAGAATATAAAAGTAATATGAGTTAAAAATGTAATTTGAGGCAATAATGTATTCTGAGGAAAATATTGACGGCCATTTTCTAATTTAGATCATTCATATAGAAAAAGCTGAATGACTGTGTGCCCGCTAGGTAAATCGCTATGTTAATCATTAGCTAGTTGATTCTTGGCACCCATATTTGTATGCTGCCTAGCAATGCTTTCCTCACTGCTTTCATTCACTATCATTTAAATGGGAAACACGTCACATGTTCTCTTTTCTCTCGTTTGAAAAAAAAAGCACATTTCCATTTTAACCACACCATTTAATAAGTATCATGAACATAGGGTGGCAGGGTTGTTGTCATGGTGACAAAATGGATGAGCAAGCTCTTGACATCAGCGTTTCTTGGCTCACTTGTAGTCTGAGCTTTACCAAAATGGAGGGTTGGATAAGGCTTGAGGTCCGTGTTGTTCAGCGCATCGTGGGTTATTTCAGTCATATTAACTCACACACACACACACACACACACACACACACACACACACACAGACACACACACACACACACATGCAAACAGGTTCATAGAGACGACTGAGTTCAAGTGTTTTAGGTGCATGCTTGCATATGTGAGAGAGAGAGTGAGAGAGAGATAGAGAGAGAGAGAGAGAGAGAGAGAGAGAGAGAGAGAGATTGTGTGTGTGTGTGTGTGTGTGTGTGTGTGTGTGTGTGTGTGTGTGTGTGTGTGTTTTTCAGGCTGAGCTTAGTCAGGCATGAAATCAGGCTGCAGGAGGATGCTGTCATCGTCATCGCCAGAGAGAGACAGATCCAGAACAATAACAGAATAAAGAGTGAAACAAAGGAGCCCTGTCTCAAATAAGTTAACTAGTGTTTTATTTTTCATTCATGCGAACAGTTATAGCTATAGCTACACTGACTTTTGTGGATCGTCCTTGAGCATCAATAGAAAGTCACTTCCGTTAGAGTAGCTCGCTAAACAGTCACTCCCTCACCAGCCTCTTCTTTTTTCTCTCTTGATTTTATCCAAAAAACATGCTATAAACATGCTTTAAGTCATGAAAAAATGTAAAGTGCATACATCAATTAATCAATTAATTTTTTTAACCAATCAGATTTGAGAATTCACCAGCACTGTTCTTCAACTCGGATTTATTTGAGGAAAGATCACGCAGCAAGTGTGACAGACCTATAGCAGATTCTATAGCAGCATCCTTATCATACTGCACAAAGTCTACTCAGACTGCTGGGTCAACACCAAATATGGCTTTTGTTTTACTTTATTATTGTTTGCTCTTTATAGTTTTATTTATTTTATTGATCTTGAAACAATCTTTGCTTTACAGAATTTATTTGCATGTGCCTTATACTTTTGCTCAGTACTGTGGTACTCAGTACAGCAGCAAGCTGAATAAGAGCCTAAAAACCATAATCAGTACGATTTTAACACTAAAATCAATTTTCTTTAGCACAAAATTGCACTGAAGGTCAGTTTTCAGCTGAAATGGTTTAGAATATGTATATGTGCCATTTCCTGTATGTGAACAAACACTGAATCTTAACCCTTATGTTATGTTCACCCATTGGACCCTTTGGTACTGTTCAGGTCAAATTGACCTTTTTACATTTTTGCGGTTTTCAAAGCAAAGCTGGAATAAAAGAAATACATAATGTCTTTATCTCAATCTTAAATAATATAGATAACATTTGTGATTAATGTTTGCAATTACTAGATCACATTTAACAATGGAAGTGTCACTTGTATGTGTATTATTTGAACTGATTTATCAAATACAGGTGATGAATAAAAATAAAAGCATGATAAACAAAAGCTTACTGCAGTGGCTGGTTATGAAATACAGCTCGCAACAATAAAGCTGCAAATGCAAACGATTTACAGAAAACGCAAACACGTTTAGTAAAAATATAAAACGATTGATTTAACCTGAACACCAATGAAGGTTTAAAATAGAATAATATCCACTTAATGGTTTGTAAAAATGAACACTGGACAGTACCTGAAGTCAAGTTGAACCATAATATTATTTATTTTGAAATAAATAAATCAAATAATTTTGTGACTACGGATGGAGGTTTATATTTTATATTGTTAGTCCATAGCTAGATTTGCTAGATTTTTTATGGCTTTATGAATTACCTATATATATATATATGTCCAGACCAGTTTGAACCATTTCCATTTTAGCTAACAAAAGTCTTTTTTTTTTCAATTGTGACAAAATAATTTTAAAATATTTTTTTGCGTTTCAAATTAAAAACTTCATTTTAATAAGCCTTGTTATAAGCCTTTAATAAGCCTTGTTATAATTCCTATAAAATACAAAAGCCAACAGAAACTGTATTCAGACACAATAATTCATGTGTCTTTATGTACAACATAAACTCTTCAATCTAAACTAAAAGAATAAATTAAAGAATAAAAGGCAGAGCAGGGAAGGAAAACTGCGTCACCTTTCCCCATTGTTCATTTCTCACTGCGGATAAAAATCCCCACCTCATTTCAGCACGCTCGTTTTATTTGTTAGATTAAATCTGAAGCAGGAGCCGGACGGATATGGCTTTTGTTTCCGAGGTGAGCGTCAGAATGACCCCGTGCTTTCAAGAGGCTCTTTCTGCCCCGTGTTAATTCAGACGGCGTGTGCTTCCCCCTGTGACACACGGACTCAGCCAAGCCTGAAATCAGTCCATCATTTCGTTCCTCATTATGTTCGTCATGCGTCGTTACTCCTCATCAAAAGTAGCACACTCATCTTTTTACCCCCCGCCTCTTCTTAAAAAAAAAAAATGGTGTGTGTGGTGGGCTTGGGGGGGATCAGAGAGGTGACCGGGGGAAGATTTGAATTGAAAAGAATACAGAGAGCCAAAGCATTTACAGACAGAATATCTGCGTTTCTGAAAAGATTTAGAAGTGGAACGAGTGTGTGCAGTGAAGAAGGAAAAGACACTAGAGTTCTCTGCTAAACACTATTGGCATTCTCGTTCCACACAAAGAGTCTCTCGGGAATCTTTATGTAGCTTGTGAGCACACAGACAGGGTAAGAAATCATCCTGTAGGCAAAACGATGCCTTTAGCTGGAAACACTGCTTGATGGCTGCAGTGATTTCAGCCTGCAATTTAATACTGAAAATACTGAAAATACCCTGAAAATACTGCACATACTGTAAATGGGATTTGGGAGGACAATAGCTTGTCATTTTCTCCTCATTGGTAGTTTTACGTTTTAATTCAGGAAACAAACTGACTGCTGTTAGACAGAAACACACATCTGGGTGCGTACTGTGTTATTTTTTTGTATAACACCAGGTTTTTAATCCACAGGGTTACTTTACTTGTACCACAACAATCTGACAACAATTACAAGCTTTCGCTTATTAATGAATGACACATTTATTAACAATTTATCGCTAATGTTGTCCCATAGACAAGGTTATGACTTTGACAATAAACAGTCACTCCATTACTTGCATTATCTCCCTCTTTCTCTCTCTCTCTCTCTCTCTCTTTTTCTCAGTCACTCTCTCTCTCTGTGTGTCTTTCTCTCTCTTGATCTCTGTCTCACTCTCTTTCTGTCTCTCTCTCTCTCTCTCTCTCTCTCTCTCTCTCTTTCTCTTTTTCTCAGTCACTCTCTCTCTCTGTGTGTCTTTCTCTCTCTTGATCTCTGTCTCACTCTCTTTCTGTCTCTCTGTCTCTCTCTCTCTCTCTCTCTCTCTATTTCTATGTGTTTCTCTCTCTCTCTTTCTCACTTTCTCTCTCTTCTCTCTTTCTGTTTCTCTCTTTCTCTTTCTCTCTCTCTCTCTCTCTCTCTCTCTCTCTCTCTCTCTCTCTCTCTCTCTCTCTCGATCTCTTTTTCTCACTCTCTCTCTGTCTCTCTCTGTGTCTCTCTCTGTCTCTCTCTTTCTCACTCTCTTTCTGTCTCTTTCTCTGTCTCTCTCTATCTCTTTTTCTCACTCACTCTGTCTCCCCCCTCTCTATCTCTTTTTCTGACTCTCTCTCTCTCTCTCTCTCTCTCTCTCTCTCTCTCTCTCTCTCTCTCTCTCTCTCTCTCTCTCTCTCTCCACTCCTTCCATAAATATCAAATGAACGTCTCCTAACAGGCATCATATCATCAATTAATTGTTTTTCTTTGTTATTTCTTATATTTTTTTGTCATTTATCGTTAGTCTTTATGTGGAGCATCTGCTGTACAGGGCACTCTGTACAGAAGCTGTTAATATTTTTATAAATCGTTCATGTTACACCTGGAACCACTGTCTGAGCCACACACACACTTTAAAAATTCAATTCATCTCAAGTTTACATATTCTTATAAAATGTATAATTTTTTTTGTTCCTTGGTTATCTTATCCTGAACACACTCACACAAAACCCTGATTAAATTCTGTGAAAATGCCCCTGATTTATTAATAACGATAAATAACAGCTGTGAAAAAAGATTTGACAGTCGACTCTACTGAGAGTTGTTTATTTCATGTAAATAGTACATCTTGCTCTTTATTTTCTTTCTGTGTTTGCCTTAATGAGATTGCAGTACAGACCGTTTTTGCCTCAAAGCACAAACTACAGGTCAGTGCATCTGTAAATAGATTAATACTGAGCCTGCAGCGTGAATTACTACATAAGCCAGTTTCTTCATTTAAAGAACATTATTTTAAGAAATGTTTAATCTCACACGTTTTATGTTACCTCGAAGAAGCCGGGGTTTTTTTTTTAGATATTTGCGCTGTGATGCATTTAAACAACCAACATGACACACAGGTTTCCATTTACTTTACAAACAGAAACACAATCATTCGGTTCAATATAGCTGCTGTAATTAGTCTTCAAAGTGAAAGGTTTTCTTATTCTTCTCTCTGCTATGAACTAGCAAAGTAAAAAGGGCTTCTTGGTATAAGTGCTATTAGCCATGTAAAGCTTATATGTCAGGCAGTCATGGACCCAGAACACTGATAATACTAATGAATAAGTTTCAACCCATGTGTCTGCTTTTATTATTTCACTTTTTAGTGAAAAGAATGACATCAAGTCTTCCCTGTCAATCACAGCGGCACTAGCCCTCATGGGCTTCTGTGAGAACATGTATGCAGACAAGGGCTTCTGTGTGTGTGTGCGTGTGTGTATGTAGGTTATGGTGCACACCAACCTCACCAAGTTTCCAGTGCACCACATGGCATCATGTGACTTCAACGTTTCACCTCATTTAATACATTACATTCTTTTGTGAATGTGTGTGTCTGTGTGTGTCTGTGTGTGTGTCGGTGTGTGTGTGTGTGTGTGTGTGTGTGTGTGATGGTCCCTCACACCTGAGTTTAGGTATGATTCTGAAATAAAAATATAGTAATAATAATAAATAAATAAATAAATAAATAAATAAATAAATAAATAAATAAAGGATATCGGTCTTTAATATTCCAGACCTGGTATTTGTACATGTGTTACATTTCCACATTTGTCAGACGATCTCGTAAACAGTGACTTATATTTATTTAATTTATGCAACTGAGCAATTGAATGTAAAGGGCCTTATTCAAGGGCCCAACAGTGGCACTCACAAGCCTCTGAGCTACCACGTCTCTATAAGGCACCTGGACAGTGCAGATTAAAGTTCACCCTGTGCACAAAAAGACATTAAAAAAACTCTAACCATTTTTGATTTACAGATCCAGGTACAGATCGTCTCATAGCTTAGAGTTTACGCATCAAGTTAAATCCAGAAGCTTTCACTGTTATATGGAGCATATATAGCTGGTGAAGTACACAACGAACATGAAACCACATTCCTCTAGGACCCTGATGCTACATAAAGACACAGAGCGACGTAAGACACCGCAGAAATAAGGGCTAAAAATTTGAAATGAATTTATCCACTTTATGTGCAACCTTGTGTAAAACCATTCAAGACAAGAGGTCGCACAATACAATACACTACAAGATAGATACCTAAAAATATCATTGTGTTGCAAGACATTGCACATTCCAGCCCTGATTGTGTTGTAAAATGTAAATATAAATATGATGCACAATTAAGTAGAACAATATTACAAAATGAGTGATTCTTTGTCGGACTACATCTAGTCTAAACTCATATTGTGCAGCCATATTAATTTTTTTTTTTAAGAAGTCTTTATTGATATTCAGAACAATTCACACACATTTCAACCTTATTTAAATATTCCCCATAGTTTGCAGATGATCTCGTTTACACAGCGGCGGCAGAAATGTAGCTGCTCTGGTGTACATCTGAAAAGATCAGGAAATTCCTGTAAAGCAACTGTGATGATTTTTTTTACTGTACATGTCAATATCTGTGTTACAGAATATCAACCAACAACTTCATAATCAGCCGTGAGACACAAAGCCCCTCTGTGAGGATTTTTTTGGTATTCTGTATTAATGTTTTTTCTGCATAGGTCTTTCACATCCTGTTTGCTTCTTGTCAGGTACATGGGCAAACACACACACACACACAAACACACACAGACACACACATGCTTCAGAAAGCAGTGTCCTGCCCGAGTCCGTGTTGAGATGAAAGAGAATGTGACAGCGGTGTGTGTTTGTGACAGAGAAAGCATGCTGGGTTACATAAATGGAGGACACATGAGGAAACTCTTGCTCCACTAGATTTCAGCCTGGACTGGCTACGGGTCAGAAAACAACAACAAATTTTTAAGAATCCTAAACATCTGTGTGGAACTAGCGAACGCTTTTTTGAGAATAGATATGGAGAAGAACAGTTGGAAAAAAGAAAGAAGCAGTAGAAAGAGTAAGAGACAGAACGAGAGCAGCTGGTGTGTAGTGTGTGTGTATAAGAGGGAAAATGTATGGAGGATAGAAAGGGGGCTCGAGGCTGCAGTCTCTGCTAATTACTACTCTGAAAATCATGATTATGCCTTTCAACTCGACTTGTCAGGAAAGAAAAGAAGGGGGAGTGTGTGTGTGTGTGTGTGTGTGTTTGTGTGTGTGTTGGAAGGGTACGGTCCTGTCGATTCTCACTGTTTTTGTGCACTCGAGCCAGACCTCACCAAATTCCCAGTGCACCACATGGCATCATTTGACTTCAATGTTTCACCTCATTTAATACATTACATTCTTTTGTGAATGTGCATTTGTGTGTGTGTGTGTGTGTGTGTGTGTGTGTGTGTGTGTGTGTCTGTGGTGAAGATTGTCTCTTACACCTGAGTTTTAGTCTGATTTTGAAATAAAATCACTGCATGGCTCCAGCACACACATACTGTATGTATTTGTAATTTTATCTTCATGGAGACTTTCTACTAAGTCACTCACTGCTAACTCACTTTGCAACTTTAGTTTGTTTATGTTTTTATATTAAAAAAAAATATATAAAAAAATCTTCATGTTGACCAGCTTGAAGTTTGAAACCTTCACATTGTTATTTGCTATTGGTATTTGGCCCAAATAATAAAAACATGACAAACAAACACACACACAGTGGAACGGGGTTCCTCCGACGGGGAAAAAAAATCACCCCCAAACGCATGGATGGCAAAAACAAGAGATTTAATACTATAATCGAATCGACACACAGGAAGACACTAGGGAAAACACTAAGGCAGATAAATACAAGACAAGATACTGTACAAGAAACCAGGAACATAAAACAAAGAACAAAACACAGACTCAAGAGACACCGAAACTACAACGGGGCAGCAAAAAACAAACACAACACAACAGGTATAAATAGGAGAAGTGGTAATAATACATCAGGAGCAGGTGTGCAGAAGTGGGAAGGGGCTAAGGGTGGGGTGGGGCAATCAGACACGAAGACATAATTTGTCTTCATATCCCTGTGAGAACCCTGCATAGACATTAATGCTATTAATGCTTCACCATCAGTCTTGCATCACTAATAAAATGCAAACCTTTTGACTCATTTTTTTGTAAAGCAGTTTTTTTCATAGGCACCTGACAAATATCCCTCTAACACAAAAACACCCTGATATTCCTATCCATGTGGGAACCGCACAAGATATATCCACACACACCCACACACAGATGCATACACACACACACACACACGCACTGTACAATGTAATGTTCCATGTCCTTAAGTATCAAATAATACCAAATTATCCTCACCTTCTTTTCTTCTTTTTTCTTCTTATGATTATGGTCATTTTTATGCTTATTATTTTCTCCTTCTTGTGAATGTTCTGTACTTGATGTACAGAATATCATCATCAAGCTTTTTTGTACCTAACTCCAATCTCTGTTTAGAAACATTCCACTATATATAGTTTTAGAAAATAAAAAATGATGTGCATCAATAATTTTTTAGAATTAGATCCTAACCTTATGTTCACTTTCTTTGCACTTTAAACTGTAGTTTCAGAGAAGAAAATATCCAAATTTGACCCTTTTCGCAGACCACAATACACACATACCCAATTCGCAGAGTCTTGCCAACCTTGCTTGTTAGTTTTTTGTTCAGTTAGCCACAAGATCTCTAGATGCAATTTATTCTGAGTTCTGTTCCACTATATATGTTTTAGTTACCAGTTATAATGTGCAGGATCGTGTTTGTGTATCTGTGTGCAGCCATGTGTGTGTGTATGGGTGTGTGTGTGGGTGTGTGTGACTGTAGTGATTGATATATGCGGTAGGGAGGTATGTAAGCAATACGAAGTGCTCCTGGATCTCAGGCTCAGCCAAGCGGAAAATGAAAAACCTCGGCATCTCAGCTCCATTAAAAAATCCTGGTGCGAACACACACATATTGATGTATACACTAAAATCCTTAATACCTGCAGTGTCCATTACTGTGTGTGTGTGTGTGTGTGTAAACGCATGCGTACAAGTTTGTATGGTCGGTTTTCCCCACACACGTTTGTCTCTTCGTGCTGTATGAAGAGCGAATGATGGCTTTTTAATAAGGTTCTGGTTCATTTGCTGAGAAATAGATTTATTTATACTCCTCATAATCCAGGGTGAAATCATCCTCTCCTCATCCTGTCGCCTCGTCAAGCATTCAGAGATCGATGATTCCCTAGAGGGAGGATGTGGGTGACTTCTGAGCATAAACGTATCAACGTATGGCTGGTGTCTGAAGTCACACCTCAGCTACAAGGATAATGTCCAGGTGTCTAACAAGTTCACTGGTTCAATTGCAGAAATTGTACTAATCTGGCTACCAGGTTTCGTCTCTGTGCGATCATCTTTCTGCTTTGTCATAACAGCGACAGCACACACAGTTTTACACCTGACAATCTAATACGCTATCAACTCCCAGTGTCTACAGGGGGGCGCCTGTGTTGGCCAGGGGGCAGGTGGCGCTCTAGGCCCCCCACCAGACACAACACTGATCTGATTGCATCTGCATTGCTAATGTTTAACTTAGCAAAACTCTGAACCAGAACAAGCCTGCGGGCACAAATGACTGATTGGTTAAGCAGAGCACCTTCAGTTAATATGATTTATTTTGGGTCCCTTGAAGTTGCAGCAGTATGTTTTTTGTTTCTTTGCATTATTCTGGCAGCATGAATTTCAATACCAACAGAGATTGCTCTGACCTGAGCTATTAAGCCTGTTATTAAATCACCCACTGAGTTTCAATTTCTTGGATTTATATTGTATTTTGTCCCAGTTTTGTCTCCAACCTCTGATTGGTTCAGTAGAGACAGAAGTCCTCTCTGATGTTTTTTTTTTTTTTGGATGTGTGCACAGGTCCGGCGGCTCAGGGCAGCCCCCTGCTGGCTGCGTTACCCGTACAAACTCGCCCGCTGCAGACGCCTCTGGAGCTGAAGAACTTTCTGCCCTTCAGACTCAACGGTTCCAGTCCACTTAGCCTGTTTCCCAACTTCAATACGGTGAGTCTAACATTTAACTTTTTAGCATTTAAGCGTATAAAATGGGGCTGCCAATTTATTTTACAATTTGAAATTGAAGCACTTATGGTGGTGTGAATCACCTGGATATCTTTCAACAATGTAACGAGGTGACGTATGAGGCAGAATTTGTAATAAATTCTGCTGTCATACAGCCATCTTTCCCTTTCTTCTTCTTCTTTTCACCTCGTACGTGTCAGATCACATGTACACCATATAGAGCTTCCTATATGTGAGCCACAGATATCCTGTCTTCCAAAGCTAGGGACTGCCATCTGTACAGTTTTCTCAACTCTTCTTCCTCAGTTATTGTATTTAAAAAAAAATCCTAGTGCTTTTATTGTCTATGATCTTACCCCTGGTAGTTTTTTCTCTCTGCTTGCAAAGTGGTATTTACCTCCAGTGTTCCCAGCTAGTTGTTTTCCTCTGCATCATCTCTCCAAGTATTCTAGACGTCCTGTCTAGTCGAGTAAGAGGTCTGTGTCTGTGTGCTGCTAATGTGGATGAGTGTTTTTTCCTTGCTATACTACCTGCTCTTATTGCTGATTGCTAGGTCTGCCACCTAGTCGAGTAGATGACCTGTAGATGTGAATTGCTGAGTGAAGATGGAGAAAAGATATCAAACTTGGACAAACGGCATCAGCACAGGGATAGAGAGAATCTTTGGAGGGATAGATAGACTCTTTACAGGTATAGACAGACTCTTTACATGGATAAATAGATTTTAAGGATAGATAGACTCTTTATAGGGATAGATGACTTCAAAGGGAACAGGGATATATACAGTATATATTCTTTACAGGTATAGATGGACGTTTTACAGGGATAGATAGACTCTTTAAAGGGATAGATGGACTCTTTACATGGATAGATAGACTATAGGGATAGATACACTCTTTACAGGGATAGATGACTCTACAGAGATATATATATTTACAGGGATAGATAGACTCTTTACAGGAATAGATGGATGCTTTACAGGGATAGATGGACTCTTCAGAGGGACAGATAGACTCTTTAGAGTGGTAAATAGACTCTTTACAGGTATAGATAGACTATAGGACTAGATACACTCTTTACAGGGATAGATGACTCTACAGGGATATATATATATATTTTACAGGGATAGATAGACTCTTTAGAGTGGTAGATAGACTCTTTACCGGTATAGATGTACTCTTTACAGGTATAGCTGAACTCTTTACAAGGATAGATTGCTTCTTTACAGGGATAGATAGACTCTTTACCGGGATAGATAGACTCTTTACAGGTATAGGTGAACTCTTTACAGGTATAGATAGACTCTTTACCGGGATAGATAGACTCTTTACCGGGATAGATAGACTCTTTACCGGGATAGATAGACTCTGTACAGGGATAGATAGACTCTTTACAGGTATAGGTGAACTCTTTACAGGGATAGATAGACTCTTTACAGGGATAGATAGACTCTTTACAGGTATAGGTGAACTCTTTACAGCAATAGATAGACTCTTTACAGGGATAGATAGACCCTATACCTGTAAAGAGTCTATCTATCCCTGTAAAGAGTCTATCTATCCCTGTAAAGAGAGGGATAGATGCTAAATGCCTTAGATGGGATAGATGCTAAGAACTCTTTACAGGATAGATAGACTCTTTACAGGTATAGGTGAACTCTTTACAGGATAGATGCTAAATGCCTTAGTATTAATTTACCTTCAGTAATCTCTTTATCCTGCTTAAGGACTGTGGATCCAGAACATATCCTGGGAAAGCTGGGCTTGAAACTTGAATTCACACATTATGAAATGCAGGTTTTTTGTGGTGTGCGTGCACACACGCACGCAAGCATGCACGCACGCACACACACACACACACACACACTCACAATTAAACTCTTGTTCACATCTAGCAGCAAATCTAACATTGGGAGGTTGGTAGAAACCAGGGAACTCAGATGAAGCCAATTGTCTGGCTCATGAGTCTAGCTAATGTGTGTTCATTGCTGCTACACACCGTTTCTCAAATATGCTGAGAGCTGTGGTCTTTTTCCAATCATACCTGTGTGTGTGTGTGTGTGTGTGTGTGTGTGTGTGTGTGTGTGTGTGTGTGTGTGTGTGTGTGTGTGTGTGTGTGTGTGTGTGAGTGTGTGTTACACTGGAATGATAAATGCACCTAGCTTGGTTACAAAGTAGCTGTCAGAGATGTGCCTCTCTCCTCTGTAGTCATCTCTTAGCCTTCACCACCTTATTTTCTCCCCCTCTTTCATTTCCTCTCCTTTCTGTATGGTATCTATGGATCAAGACCTTGGATTTACAATTGTCTGTGATTTTAAGAAAAAGGACATAAACTAAAAGTGTTTAATAACCTTTTTTCTACTACTGTTTTTTAAACTCTCATTTCCTCTTGTTATTTTGTAGGAATCTTTCTTGCTTTGCACTGAATAACACACACACACACACACACACACATACACACACACACACATACAGTACACACACACAAACACACACTCACACACACTGAGATGTCCAGTGGACACATTCTTGAGTTCCTAAAACAAACAGTGGTCCAGGAGGTTTCCTGTTCCCATCGGTGGCTGCACAGCCAATGCTGGACCGTGTGTTTGTGTGTGTGTGTGTGTGTGTGTGTTCCCACAGCGAGCGTTACCAGGAGAAAGTGCCCGTCCCCTGGGTTTAAGATTACACTGTACACTTTTGTGCCACTTTTGTGTGCTGAAAGCAAACAAGGCGAGGCCATGATGGTCCTGGTGAGAGAAAGCCTTGCACAGAAAGTCAGGAATACAGAAACAGCAGGCTGAATATGTTCTTACATGACAGACATCTTTTTTTCCCC